>NC_074673.1:5616606-5916606 GCF_029448725.1 Salvelinus fontinalis
GTGCAAGTGATCAATGCTGTTGGAGATTCTGTACAGATTACTATATTGTGAGGATCACCACGGACCTGCGACCTTTGCATGCTATCTAGAACACGAAGGCTTCCTACGATTACAGAAGACATTTATAGTTACAGTAGGTTAACCTCCAAATGTGGCCATGGATGTGTTACTAAAGGTTGAATAACTACTGTTAAAATTAGTTTGTAAAATTGCCTTAACATTTTGGCTATTTACTGGATTATAAAAGTAATATTGAGTTGGGTTTGGTTGACAACGCAACCAAATATCAACATTTAAAGGATATGTATCTTTTGTGTATCTGACTTAGTCTGGTTTTAATTCCAGTTTTAATTCCAGTATGTCTACAAATGAATTATTGATATGTTGGATTCACATCTCCATCTCAAGCCAGTAGGAGGTGCTGTAGATACATCAACTCTCCAGTAGGAGGTGCTGTAGACAGATCAACTCTCCAGTAGGAGGTGCTGTAGATACATCAACTCTCCAGTAGGAGGTGCTGTAGACAGATCAACTCTCCAGTAGGAGGTGCTGTAATGTAGGTAGATCAACTCTCCAGTAGGAGGTGCTGTAATGTAGATAGATCAACTCTCCAGTAGGAGGTGCTGTAGATACATCAACTCTCCAGTAGGAGGTGCTGTAGACAGATCAACTCTCCAGTAGGAGGTGCTGTAATGTAGGTAGATCAACTCTCCAGTAGGAGGTGCTGTAATGTAGATAGATCAACTCTCCAGTAGGAGGTGCTGTAGATACATCAACTCTCCAGTAGGAGGTGCTGCAGATAGATCAACTCTCCGGTAGGAGGTGCTGCAGATAGATCAACTCTCCAGTAGGAGGTGCTGTAATGTAGATACATCAACTCTCCAGTAGGAGGTGCTGTAATAGATCAACTCTCCAGTAGGAGGTGCTGTAGACAGATCAACTCTCCAGTAGGAGGTGCTGTAGATAGATCAACTCTCCAGTAGAAGGTGCTGTAGATACATCAACTCTCCAGTAGGAGGTGCTGTAGATAGATCAACTCTCCAGTAGGAGGTGCTGTATCTCCAGTAGGAGGTGCTGTAGATACATCAACTCTCCAGTAGGAGGTGCTGTAGATAGATCAACTCTCCAGTAGGAGGTGCTGTATCTCCAGTAGGAGGTGCTGTAGATACATCAACTCTCCAGTAGGAGGTGCTGTAGATAGATCAACTCTCCAGTAGGAGGTGCTGTATCTCCAGTAGGAGGTGCTGTAGATACATCAACTCTCCAGTAGGAGGTGCTGTAGATAGATCAACTCTCCAGTAGGAGGTGCTGTATCTCCAGTAGGAGGTGCTGTAGATACATCAACTCTACAGTAGGAGGTGCTGTATCTCCAGTAGGAGGTGCTGTAGATAGATCAACTCTCCAGTAGGAGGTGCTGTATCTCCAGTAGGAGGTGCTGTAGATACATCAACTCTCCAGTAGGAGGTGCTGTAGATACATCAACTCTCCAGTAGTAGGTGCTGTAATAGATCAACTCTCCAGTAGGAGGTGCTGTATCTCCAGTAGGAGGTGCTGTAGGTACATCAACTCTCCAGTAGGAGGTGCTCCCCAGCCTATTGTTTTTGTTCTGATAGTGGATATAATGTTGAAGATCTGACGTTGTTTCAAAGGTACAAATTCAACATATTTCATACAAACTTTTTGTCAATTTGTAAATTGGTTACCATGACATAATCATGTGGTTGAAATTTCATCCTCAAAACGTTGATGACTTTTTTTCAAATCCAATGTATTTTCCAAGTCACAATGTTGAAACAACGTTGTGAATCAACGTATTGGTGACAGATTTTACCCTCTCTTTCCCAGGGTGCCACAAAACAATAATAACTATGTCATATTTATTAGGGAACATAATTATTATTTTTTTGTAACGTTTTTTTGAAAACATAAACAAAAATGAACATTTCTTATTGGACAACTCCAGATAGTCCCTTTCTATGTTCTTCTCTGTTTGGTTTCTAAACATGTTCTTCTCTGTTCTTCTGTTTGGTTTCTATGTTCTTCTCTGTTCTTCTCTGTTTGGTGCCTAATGAACATAACCCAGGTAAAGGAGCGTGGTGGCAGACTCACATGAATGGGGATTTGAGGTCATTGGGCTTGATGCAGCGTACATAGTGAGGGGTTGTTCCATTCAGAGTCTCCATCAGCAGATGTAGAGAGTTACGAAACTGAGGAGAGGGGCGAGACAAAGGGTCAAATTTAACTCATCTAAATGTAGTAAAGTACTAGTTATGCTAAAAACACGAGATATACATTGAGAAGGTTTTGGCAACTCGTGTTTTAGAACTTCCAAAGAAATCAGAATCTGAAAACCACACCATCGGAAGACTGATTTATGTTTTAGCCTTGTTACATTTACATTTAAGTCATTTAGCAGACGCTCTTATCCAGAGCGACTTACAAGTACATACCTTCATACTATTTTTTTTTTGTACTGGCCCCCCGTGGGAATCGAACCCACAACCCTGGCGTTGCAAGCGCCATGCTCTACCAACTGAGCCACACGGGGACTGTTCTGCCGCTCCCCTCTCACCTGCGTTCCGACGGTCTTCTTGTGGTCTCTCTGAGCCTGAACAGGCCGTGTCATCTTACTGCGACTGGTCAGGGAGCCTGCAGGCTTCTCCTCGTCGCCGAACAGCTCCAACAGCAGATCAAACTGGAGGGAGGAGTCAAACACGTCTCAAACAGGAACAGGAAACGGTTGTTTCTTTTATCATCTCGACTGTCCTCTTTTGGTTCCTTGTCTGCTAACTGTGATATTTTTTCCATTGGTTTTGTCACCATATGAAAAGTGCACAAATAAAACGTAGGAACTAGGAACATTTATTGACCACCAGGGGGCAGTTTCTCCATTACATAAAATGTTCTGTCAAGATCTAAACATAGACTTGTTCCTACAGCTCTGTGCTGGGTGTGTTCTCCAAGTTCAAACATCGCACAGAGAGACTAGTTAACCTGAGGGCACTATGATGGTCCTCATACAGAAGGTATTTACAGACTGGAAGACTGGAGAACGGTTGCGTGTTTGACCTGATCTGAACAAACAAACAAACAAACAAACAAACAAACAAACAAACCTTGCTTAGCTTGAGCACAATAATCTGCTCCTCATTGACAGTGTCCTTATTCTTCTCCAGGAATCCCTCACACTGGTACTCCACCTAGGGACAAAAAGGGTCGTGTTAAACAGAGGTAACAGCGAGTAGGGAAATATACACCCATGTCAATTCATGATAAGAAGAAACATAAAATGAGATAGTCTACAACAGGAGTGGTTTGGTTAGTACTGCTCAAATGAGGAGAGCTATTTCAGTCAGTCAGTCACCTACACTCAACAACCACATCCTACAGTCAGACAGCAAGCAATAGCCTCTGTCAACGTATACACAAATAGAAGGTCTGACATGCAAATTAGAGTAAAAAAATAAAAGTATTTACAACGTTTTTTTTTGTTGTTGTTTTTATTGACAAGGATGCTTGTGTACCTTGTCTGCAAAGTGGAGAATGATAAAGGCTTTGTTGGACATACGAGGTTTGTCAAAAAGATCATTTTTCTTCAGGAAGGTGTTGTAAAGTTTCTGAGCCCATGTGTCATCGGAGCCTTTGGGCATCTGAGGGAGGAGAGGAAGGAAGGGGAGAAGTTAACACATCAGCCTGACTCACATCCTAAATATGTGTGTGTACGTACAGTGCCTTCAGAAAGTATTCATACCCCTTGACTTATTCCACATTTTGTTGTGTTACAACCTGAATTCAAAATGGATTAAATAACCCCCCCCCCCTCACCATCTACACACAACACCTCATAATGACAAAGTGAAAACTTTTTTTTGTTCTTGAAATTTTTGCAAAATTGATTGAAAATTAAATACAGAAATCTCATTTACATCAGTATTCACACCTCCTTTGCTATAACACTCTAAATGGAGCTCAGGTGCATCCTGTTTCCATTGATCATCCTTGCGATGTCACTACAACTTCATCGGAGTCCACCTGTGGTAAATTCAATTGTTTAGACATGATTTAGAAAGAAACCACATCTATTTAAGGTTCCACTGTTTTGTTTTTTTGTATTTTATCAGGATCCCCATTAGCTGTTTGCGAAAGCAGCAGCTACTCTTCCTGGGGTCCAGACAAAACATAAAACATCCCATAATACAGTGCACGTCAGAACAGAAAATATACCATGAAGAATGGTCTGTAGATCTCTGAGAATTGTGACGAGGCATATATCTGGGGAAGGGTATAAAACTATTTCTAAAGTGTTGACATTTTTCCAAAAACACAGTGGTCTGCATCATTGAGAAATGGAAAAAATATATATATGGAGACTCTGCCTTAGAGCTGGCTATCTGACCACACTGAACAACTGGTCAGGGAACACCTTGGTCAGGGAGCACCTTGGTCAGGGAGGACCTTGGTCAGGGAGCACCTTGGTCAGGGAGGACCTTGGTCAGGGAGCACCTTGGGCACCTTGGTCAGGGAGCACCTTGGGCACCTTGGGCAGGGAGCACCTTGGTCAGGGAGCACCTTGGGCAGGGAGCACCTTGGGCAGGGAGCACCTTGGGCAGGGAGCACCTTGGTCAGGGAGCACCTTGGGCACCTTGGTCAGGGAGCACCTTGGTCAGGGAGCATCTTGGTCAGGGAGCACCTTGGGCAGGGAGCACCTTGGGCAGGGAGCACCTTGGGCAGGGAGCACCTTGGGCACCTTGGTCAGGGAGCACCTTGGTCAGGGAGCACCTTGGGCAGGGAGAATCTTGGGCAGGGAGCACCTTGGTCAGGGAGCACCTTGGGCATCTTGGTCAGGGAGCACCTTGGGCAGGGAGCACCTTGGGCAGGGAGCACCTTGGGCAGGGAGCACCTTGGGCAGGGAGCACCTTGGGCAGGGAGCACCTTGGGCAGGGAGCACCTTGGGCAGGGAGCATCTTGGTCAGGGAGCATCTTGGTCAGGGAGCACCTTGGGCAGGGAGCACCTTGGTCAGGGTGGTGACCAAGAACCCAATGACCACTCTGACAGAACTACAGAGTTCCTTGTCTGAGATGGGAGAACCTGTCAGAAGGACAACAGTCACTACAGCACTTCACCATTCTTGGCTTTATGAGAGAATGGCCAGACGGAATGGCCACTCCTGAGAATGCAAAGAGCTATGTCTGGAGAAAACCAGGCACAGCTCATCACCCATCTAACACCATCCCTACCGTGAAGCATGGTGGTGGCAGCATTGTGCTATGGAGATGCTTTACAGCGCCACATACTGGGAGAGTGGTAAAGGATAGAGGGAACAATGAATGGAGCCAAATACAGGCAAATCCTAGATGAGAACCTGCCTCAGAGTGCAAATGACAGACTGGGGGTGAAGATTTACGTTCCAACAGGATAATGACCCCGAGCACACAGCCAAAGAAACACTGGAATGGCTTCAGAACAAGAATGTGAAAGTCCTTGAATGGCCCAGACTTGAATCCCATTAAATCTGTGGAAAGGATTGAATATTGCATTTCATCGGCACTCCCCATCTAACTTAAAAGAGCTTGAGAAAATCCCCAAATCCAGATGTGCAAAGATGATAGACATACCCAAGATGACTCAAAGCTAAAATCGCTGCCAACTTTGCTTCTACAAAGTATTGACTCAGGGGTGTGAATACTTAGATAAATTATATTTTCGATAAATGTGCAAAAATGTCTAAAAACGTGTTCACTTTTTATATCATTACAGGGTATTGTGATGTCATTACAGGGTATTGTGATGTCATTGCGGGGTATTGTGATGTCATTACAGGGTATTGTGATGTCATTACAGGGTATTGTGATGTCATTACAGGGTATTGTGATGTCATTACAGGGTATTGTGATGTCATTACAGGATATTGTGATGTCATTATAGAGTATTGTGACGTCATTATAGGGTATTGTGATGTCATTATAGGATATTGTGATGTCATTACAGGTTATTGTATGTCATTACAGGGTATTGTGATGTCATTATAGGGTATTGTGATGTCATTATAGGGTATTGTGATTTCATTATAGGGTATTGTGATTTCATTACAGGGTATTGTGATGTCATTACAGGGTATTGTGTGTAGATAGATGGGTGAGAAGAAAAAAATAATAATTGAATTCAGGTTGTAACAACAAAATGTGGAGTAAGTCAAGGGGTATGAATACTTTCTGAAGGCACTGTATGTGTGGAGTAGACTTTAAAGAGTCAACTCCCCTCCCCCCTTCTGTCTTGGTGTTCCACAGGGATCCATTCTAGGACCTCCATCATTATTATTTGTGTGTGTGTGTGTGTATTTCGTGTTACTTTGCACTCCTCATCCAGCAGGTCCAGGACCCCCATCTTGGCCTCGATGAGGTTGATACAGGGATGGTTATCATAGAAGTCTATTAGAGTCCAGGGAATCTCCTCCTTCATGTACTCCTCCTGCTCCAGCTTGAACACATGCTGCAGTGAGAGAACACAAGCTGACTTCTGACCTAACGGTTCAAACAGACAAGAATGACAAAGGCAGAGAAACAGCTGACATGTAAAAGCCTAAATCCCAAATCAAGCCCTAGCCCCTATACCCTAGGTACTTGAGGAGATTTGAGAGGTTTATGCAATATGGCAACCTGGCATAACACAGGGCAAGATGAAGCTTTCACCATATTGCTTAAACCTATCCAATCCTCTCAGATCTAGGAGTTTGATTTTGGATTGATGGTATGCCTCTCATAAAGATAATCTGAACAAGCTTGTTCAATCAGAGAGAGAGACAGAGAGAGAGAGAGACAGGTAGAGAGACAGAGAGAGAGAGAGACAGGTAGAGAGGTAGAGACAGAGAGACAGAGAGACAGGTAGAGAGAGAGAGAGAGACAGGTAGAGAGAGAGAGGTAGAGAGAGAGAGAGAGAGAGGTAGAGTGAGAGAGAGAGAGAGACAGGTAGAGAGAGAGAGAGACAGGTAGAGAGAGAGAGAGAGACAGGTAGAGAGAGAGAGAGAGACAGGTAGAGAGAGAGAGAGAGACAGGTAGAGAGAGAGAGAGACAGGTAGAGATAGAGAGAGACAGGTAGAGAGAGAGAGAGAGAGAGAGAGAGGTAGAGAGAGAGAGAGACAGGTAGAGAGAGATAGAGGTAGAGAGAGAGAGAGAAAGAGACAGCGAGACAGGTAGACAGATAGACAGGTAGAGAGAGAGAGATAGAGAGAGAGAGACAGGTAGACAGATGGATAGAGAGAGAGAGACAGGTAGACAGATAGACAGGTAGAGAGAGAGACACCTACCATGTTAAACTGCTGTTGAAGCTTCTCGTTGGCATAGTTGATACAGAACTGCTCAAAGCTGTTGATGTGAAACGTTTCAAACCTGGGGGGGAAAACAGGAAATGAAACATGACTTCAAGAGACCATTTATACACTGAGCGGACAAAAACATTAAGAACACCTGCTCTTTCCATGACAGAATTGAGGCTGTTCTGAGGTCACATGGGGTGGGGGTGGCAACTCAATATTAGGAAGGTGTCCTTAATGTTTTGCACACTCAGTGTATATTCACAATGTAAACACCAGAACACATCACTGACCCCGACCACCACACACCCACCCATAGATGTCGAGAACCCCAATGAAGGAGTGCTGTTTGACAGCAGAGCGCAGAGCCTCATTGATGTGGTCCACGATCCAGCTGAAGAGTTTAGCGTAGATGTGTTTGGCCAGCGCGTCCCGCGCGTTGACCGCATGCACTTTGGAGAGGGGCTTAACGTAGGTCTCCGTGGCAGTCTTCAATTTCCTGTGGCACAGCCAATGAGACATGTCCTGGTAGGCCACGCCCATCAGCTCACAGAACACCGTCAGGTGACTATTGTCAGGCTGCAAGGACACAACAACATATAATAACATAAATGATAATATAATACCACAAACAGAACATGAACATCAGTTTAGGACAAATGGCTGGTTTACTGGACACAGATTAAGCTTAGTCCTGGACTAAGTACCACTTTCAATGGAGATTCAGTGGACCAAAAAAAAAATGAATACGATTTTCCATTGAGTGTGTTTTTTTAGTTCAGGACTAGGCTTTAAAAAAAAAAATCAGTGTCCGGGAAACCATCCCTAACATAAAAGGGCCAGCATTCCATGCAAAACCAACATAGAATTGTCAGCATTGTTGTACTGTCAGCCCCTTAGGCTACACTCTGTGATGCCTTGTACGGCATAGCTCTACGCTGACAAGAGAAATGTGCAGGACAGTCCTGTGAGAATAGAAACGTGTTAATAATAGCTTCTTAAAGAGCTCCCTATTTCAATGCCTATACAGGACCCATAGGGCTAGATTAATGTAATGCTTTATATAGGGGAAAAGGGGTGCCATTTTTGGGACATATAGTCTGTTTTGAACTCACCAGGATGGTACTGCTGTCTGCCGATCTCTCTTCCACCTCCACGTTGCCAAGGTGAAGCAGAGCGGCCAGGATTTGGAAAAGTTCCATCTGGTACGTTTCATTGATTCCTGAAAAAAAAAAAAAGAGAGAGAGAAGCTTTTAGTGGCGTCTCTAGTGACGACAAACGGGTTTAGTGTGGCCCTCCACCAGGCTCAACCCTGCTTGGCTGTCTTCAGATGCAGACCAGTAGTTACTGCTGGCAAACAAACATTTACAGGTCAACGTGTGCCGAATTAGACTTGAATATAGAGTAATACATAGCGAGACAAATGGAATTGCTGAATAAACTACAGTGAACAATTAAGATTCATGATCATTTTATTTCTGTACAACCACAGTTGCTGGTACAATGCTTTGCTTGGGGGTATAATTTCGCTATTATACTAACTCACCTAACAGTGAGAAAGCCCTCCTGGTGTTGCACATCTCTTTGGCATCGTCTACTCCCTCTATGACAGGGCTACCTCCCTGGTTGGTACAGCGGAAATCATCAGCGTTACCTGCAGACAGGAAACCATACACAACAAACAACGCCCTCATGTCAATCTACCTGCCGTAGCTTTCCTATGAATCAAATCCTTCAGACATGTTTATGGAGCCTGCAATGAGTTAGCATGATAGTCTGATCTGGGATCAGGTTTTTGCCTTGTTTTGGATGCCTTTCATTATGGATATTCCATCGAACCACTCTGTGGAAAAATGTTCCTTTCATACATAAGGGAATAGCTGCACACAATGGTTTGATGTTCTGTTGCCGTGACAGCAGCATTCCACGCTCTGGATGGAAGCATGACTTTCTGTTGCCGTGACAGCAGCATTCCACGCTCTGGATGGAAGCATGACTTTCTGTTGCCGTGACAGCAGCATTCCACGCTCTGGATGGAAGCATGAGTGGTAAGATTATAGAGAACAAAAAAACAACTTTTGTTTACTCAGAGGAATACTCTTCTATATTCATGTATATCTTGACTGCCCAACCCTGTTCCTGGGGAGATACCCTCCTGTAGGTTTTAACTCCAACCCTGTTCCTGGAGAGATACTCCTCCTGTAGGTTTTAACTCCAACCCTGTTCCTGGAGAGATACTCCTCCTGTAGGTTTTAACTCCAACCCTGTTCCTGGGGAGATACCCTCCTGTACGTTTTAACTCCAACACTGTAACTGGAGAGCTACCCTCCAGTTAGTATCTGGTGTAACCACCATTTGCCTCATGCAGCGCAACACATCTCCTTCTCATAGAGTTGATCAGGCTGTTGATTGATCAGGCTGTTGATTGATCAGGCTGTTGATTGATCAGGCTGTTGATTGTGGCCTGTGGAATGTTACCCCACTCCTCTTCGATGGCTGTGCGGAGTTGCTGGATATTGGCGGGAACTGGGACACGCTGTCGTACACATCGATCCAGAGCATCCCAAACATGCTCAATGGGTGACGTGTCTGGTGAGTAACGCAGGCCATGGAAGAACTGGGACACGCTGTCGTACACATCGATCCAGAGCATCCCAAACATGCTCAATGGGTGACGTGTCTGGTGAGTAACGCAGGCCATGGAAGAACTGGGACACGCTGTCGTACACATCGATCCAGAGCATCCCAAACATGCTCAATGGGTGACGTGTCTGGTCAGTAACGCAGGCCATGGAAGAACTGGGACACGCTGTCGTACACATCGATCCAGAGCATCCCAAACATGCTCAATGGGTGACGTGTCTGGTCAGTAACGCAGGCCATGGAAGAACTGGGACACGCTGTCGTACACATCGATCCAGAGCATCCCAAACATGCTCAATGGGTGACGTGTCTGGTCAGTAACGCAGGCCATGGAAGAACTGGGACACGCTGTCGTACACATCGATCCAGAGCATCCCAAACATGCTCAATGGGTGACGTGTCTGGTGAGTAACGCAGGCCATGGAAGAACTGGGACACGCTGTCGTACACATCGATCCAGAGCATCCCAAACATGCTCAATGGGTGACGTGTCTGGTGAGTATGCAGGCCATGGAAGAACTGGGACACGCTGTCGTACACATCGATCCAGAGCATCCCAAACATGCTCAATGGGTGACGTGTCTGGTGAGTAACGCAGGCCATGGAAGAACTGGGACACGCTGTCGTACACATCGATCCAGAGCATCCCAAACATGCTCAATGGGTGACGTGTCTGGTGAGTAATGCAGGCCATGGAAGAACTGGGACACGCTGTCGTACACATCAATCCAGAGCATCCCAAACATGCTCAATGGGTGACGTGTCTGGTGAGTATGCAGGCCATGGAAGAACTGGGACACGCTGTCGTACACATCGATCCAGAGCATCCCAAACATGCTCAATGGGTGACATGTCTGGTGAGTATGCAGGCCATGGAAGAACTGGGACATTTTCAGCTTCCAGGAATTGTGTCCAGATCCTGGCGACATGGGGCCGTGCATTATCGTGCTGAAACATGAGGTGATGGCTGCAGATGAATGGCACGACAATGGGCCTCAGGATCTCGTCACGGTATCTCTATGCATTCACATTGCCATCGATAAAATGGAATTGTGTTCATTGTCCGTAGTTTATGCCTGCCCCATACCATAACCCCACCACCACCATGGGGCACTCTGTTCACAACGTTGACATCAGCAAACCACTCGCCGACATGACTCCATACATGTAGTCTGTGGTTGGGAGGCCAGTGGGACGTACAGCCAAATTCTCTAAAACAACGTTGGAGGCGGCTTATGGTAGAGAAATTAACATGAAATTCTCTGGCAACAGCTCTGGTGGACATTCCTGTTGTCAGCATGCCAATTGCATGCTCCCTCAAAACATGAGACATCTGTGGCATTGTGTTGTGTTACAAAACTGCACATTTTAGAGTGGCCTTAGATTTGTCTCCAGCACAAGGTGCACCTGTGTAATGATCATGCTGTTTAATCAGCTTCTTGATATGTCACACCTGTCAGGTGGATGGATTATTTTAGCAAAGGAGAAATGCTCACTAACAAGGATGTAAACAAATTTGTGGATAAAATTGGAGAGAAATTTGATTTTTTGTGCGTATGGATAATTTCTGGGATCTTTTTATTTCCGCTCGTGAAACATGGGACCAACACGCGTGCTGCGTTATATTTTTGTTTAGTGACAGAATCATACCTAACTGGAGAGTTTTGAACTCAGGAAGGTGTGAGGAGGCACACAGTTGGTAGAAGATATGGTAGTTCCTCTCCTCGGTAGCCTGCAAAGACAACAAAGTGTATAATCAAATCGAGTTTTAAAAATAAGACACGACTGGCAGTGGCACACGGCCTCTTTCTCTTCAGGAATGTGTTTGTTAGAAAATCCTAAAGCCCCATAATTCATTAGGAAGAAGAAGAACGAGGATATCTCAGCTGTAGCAACAACAAAAAACCCAGACTCCCCAGTCAACATACAGCAAAAAATTCCTTTTACAGATGACAAACTTACAAAACGAGGTCATGTTGAGTAGGTATGAAACAGTTTGCCCTAATGAACACACCCTTAACTCAAGCTACAACCAAATACAGTCCACGTACTTGGACCTCACCTGAAACACCACTCTAGATTTCTCTAGCAAGTACGTTCTCATGTTGGCTCCGACGATGTGATAGTTTTTGTCGAATCCAATCTCGATGTACTTCCCAAAGCGACTGCTGTTGTCGTTTCTAGTCGTCTTTGCATTCCCGATGGCCTAGAGGGGGGGGAGAAACAGAATGAACGAGCTCCGGGTATCATTTGGGTAGTTGGCTACAGACAAGTAGATCTGGGCCATGTTCAGCAGGTCAAAACGTTGTGGAACTTCACGATAGATATACTGTATATCCTGTAGAAACAAACATGCCATTGACGTGTAGTCAGCTCGATCTGAAAACTCCACAACATTTTGCCTTTAACTTACAACAATGATTTCCCCTTCTAGGATCAATAAAGTTTACTGAATTGAAAGAAGACCTGTGGTCTCTTTACCTCCATGATGGGGCTAGAGGCCAGTACTCTCTCCTCCACATTAGCCTCGCTGGAGGACCCGCTGACTGTAGCGAAGTATCTCATGGCATACTTAGCAGAGACTGTTTTACCAGCCCCAGACTCCCCACTCACTATGATGGACTGGTTCCTCTGATCTCTAGAAGAAGAAGAAGTTATTTTAAAAAGTGCATCCTTCCCCCCCCCCCCCCCCCAGCCTTCCTTGAAGTAATCACTGATGTGGCATGATTGGACAGCTGAAAGCCATGTGGTGGAGGCCTTAACGTCACCTGTCCAATCATGTCAAGAGAGGAAGGAAGCACAGGCCAAGACATTCAGCTGAGTGATTGACAGACCTGGCCATCTGTTTGTAAGCCTCCTCTGCCACAGCGAAGATGTGAGGGTCCATATCTCCCATGTTCTGTCCACTGTAGGCGTTGATGATGTCATGGTCATAGATGGGAATACTCTCATAGGGGTTGATAGCAACCAACACGATGCCTGAATGAATTCACATCAACGAATCAGTGACATGATAAAGGAAAGAGCACACACACACACACACACACACACACACACACACACACAAGAATTTCAAACATTTCAAATAGCCAAGGTCAGATAGCAGTTAACAACAAATGTTTTTCCAGATACAGAAATAAATTCAGAACAATATGACAACAATGATCTAATTTCCACATGAAATTTCCCGATAAACTCTGCAGCTCCACCACAAGTGCAATTTACAGCAGTTAAAACATGTATATTTAAGGTAGAACATTCTGAATGGTAGGTCAGAATGTCAGGACACAGACTTCTGAATATATGATCGACACTATCTATATTACCTCGAACGGAACTGGCAGTCCTGTGAACGGGACTCCAAAGTCTACAGTGAGTCACCAGAACAGAGTTAAAGCCTTTAGTTTTTACCCGCAAACACGTGTAGATGGACTTGGGAGTGTGAGTGTCTCTTTACCCGCAAACACGTGTAGATGGACTTGGGAGTGTGAGTGTCTCTTTACCCGCAAACACGTGTAGATGGACTTGGGAGTGTGAGTGTCTCTTTACCACAGTACGTGTAGATGGACATGGGAGTGTGAGTGTCTCTTTACCCGCAAACACGTGTAGATGGACATGGGAGTGTGAGTGTCTCTTTACCACAGTACGTGTAGATGGACATGGGAGTGTGAGTGTCTCTTTACCCGCAAACACGTGTAGATGGACATGGGAGTGTGAGTGTCTCTTTACCACAGTACGTGTAGATCATCTTGGACTCCACGAAGCGCACTTTGAGATTGTGTAGAACTGCTGGTTCGTGGAGGTAGCTGAGAGCTGTCAGGTCATTCTCCCCCACCAGGATATCAGGGTTCCTTAGCGGGGGTAAACTGTTGGTCTGGGGGTCGATCTTGTGTTCCACATTCTGGAAGAAAACACAGCAGTCAGATGAACACAACACCTCAAAAAATAACAATAACGTATATATACACTGCTCAAAAAAATAAAGGGAACACTTAAACAACACAATGTAACTCCAAGTCAATCACACTTCTGTGAAATCAAACTGTCCACTTAGGAAGCAACACTGATTGACAATAAATTTCACATGCTGTTGTGCAAATGGAATAGACAAAAGGTGGAAATTATAGGCAATTAGCAAGCCACCCCCAAAAAAGGAGTGATTCTGCAGGTGGTGACCACAGACCACTTCTCAGTTCCTATGCTTCCTGGCTGATGTTTTGGTCACTTTTGAATGCTGGCGGTGCTCTCACTCTAGTGGTAGCATGAGACGGAGTCTACAACCCACACAAGTGGCTCAGGTAGTGCAGTTCATCCAGGATGGCACATCAATGCGAGCTGTGGCAAAAAGGTTTGCTGTGTCTGTCAGTGTAGTGTCCAGAGCATGCAGGCGCTACCAGGAGGCAGGTCAGTACATCAGGAGACGTGGAGGAGGCCGTAGGAGGGCAACAACCCAGAAGCAGGACCGCTACCTCCGCCTTTGTGCAAGGAGGTGCACTGCCAGCGCCCTGCAAAATGACCTCCAGCAGGCCACAAATGTGCATGTGTCAGCATATGGTCTCACAAGGGGTCTGAGGATCTCATCTCGGTACCTAATGGCAGTCAGGCTACCTCCGAGCACATGGAGGGCTGTGCGGCCCCACAAAGAAATGCCACCCCACACCATGACTGGCCCATCGCCAAACCGGTCATGCTGGAGGATGTTGCAGGCAGCAGAACGTTCTCCACGGCGTCTCCAGACTCTGTCACGTCTGTCACATGTGCTCATGTGCTCAGTGTGAACCTGCTTTCATCTGTGAAGAGCACAGGGCGCCAGTGGCGAATTTGCCAATCTTGGTGTTCTCTGGCAAATGCCAAACGTCCTGCACGGTGTTGGGCTGTAAGCACAACCCCGACCTGTGGACGTCGGGCCCTCATACCACCCTCATGGAGTCTGTTTCTGACCGTTTGAGCAGACACATGCACATTTGTGGCCTGCTGGAGGTCATTTTGCAGGGCGCTGGCAGTGCACCTCCTTGCACAAAGGCGGAGGTAGCGGTCCTGCTGCTGGGTTGTTGCCCTCCTACGGCCTCCTCCACGTCTCCTGATGTACTGACCTGTCTCCTGGTAGCGCCTCCATGCTCTGGACACTATGCTGACAGACACAGCAAACCTTTTTGCCACAGCTCGCATTGATGTGCCATCCTGGATGAACTGCACTACCTGAGCCACTTGTGTGGGTTGTAGACTCCGTCTCATGCTACCACTAGAGTGAGAGCACCGCCAGCATTCAAAAGTGACCAAAACATCAGCCAGGAAGCATAGGAACTGAGAAGTGGTCTGTGGTCACCACCTGCAGAATCACTCCTTTTTTGGGGGTGGCTTGCTAATTGCCTATAATTTCCACATTTTGTCTATCCCATTTGCACAACAGCATGTGAAATTTATTGTCAATCAGTGTTGCTTCCTAAGTGGACAGTTTGATTTCACAGAAGTGTGATTGACTTGGAGTTACATTGTGTTGTTTAAGTGTTCCCTTTATTTTTTTGAGCAGTATATATATATATATATATTCACTGGACAAGCACTGGAAATTAGTGCAAGCTTATGTCGGATGGTGCAATGTATCTAACATGGGTTGTTTATTCAACGTTGGAATTGTATACAGCATGCCTTCTAATTAATTAAAGATTCACTATGCCCCCAAAAAAGTGACATATTGTAGCATTAAATACTGAACTCCTTTATAGTGTAATTAGTGTGTCCTTCATGCGTCCATTTCAATAGAGTGTTAAAATGGTGATTCTCTTCTGCCCAACCACTCAGATAACACCTTTATTTTTTTGAGCAGTGTGTATATATATATAGTGTAATTAGTGTGTCCTTCATTAAATAGAGTGTTAAAATGGTGCTAAAATGGCGGTTCTCTTCTGTCCTCTTCTTCCACTATTTCAAAAACCGTGCTTTTACTCCCAAGAGTTTTTCTGTTGCACAGTAGCTGACGGTTCAAGTTGAGGCATGTGACCCATGTACTTCAGGTATGGAAATAAGTCCAAGGTGTTATCTGAGTGGTTGGGCAGAAGAGAATCACCATTTTAACACTCTATTGAAATGGACGCATGAAGGACACACTAATTACACTATAAAGGAGCTCAGTATTTAATGCTACAATATGTCACTTTTTTTTGGGGGGGGGGGGGCTGATGAAATTCACATAGAAATGTGGATTATAGATCTGTCATTCCCATTGAAAGCAAGTCTAAGAAGGTAGATCTGGTCTATGTGCGTTATTTGTATGTTTCTAGTTACGTATTTTTTTTTTTTTGGCGTCTTTTACGTTCGGTTTTATACATCAGCTTCAAACAGCTGAAAATACAATATTTTTGGTGATGGAAAATATATTTCACAGCGGTTTAGACGGTACAATGATTCTGTACACTATACTTGCTCGTTTTGTTACATAAACTGAAATTAGGCGAACTATTAGAATTTTAGCAACCAGGAAAATGGCAGAGTGATTTCTGCATAGTGGATCATTAATTAATTAGAAGGCCTACTGTATACAATTCCAACGTTGAATAAACAACCCATATTAGATAGATTGCACCATCCGACAAGCACCGTAGGTGTTGTGACCTCTTACGTTTCAGTCCCTGTATCTAGCTTGATCTAAACATCTACTGTTTAGGCTACTTATGAACATGTGTGTCCAAAACAGTAGCTGTAATGTGAAGTCTTCACTTACTCAAGCCAAGGTGGTAACTAACTGTAGCAACATCTTTTTTAGGCTGAAGTAAAATGTATCAACTAGGTACATGAATAAAACAGGATAACAGTTATTTACAATATGGATGATACTGTGGTGGGCAAGTCCTCAGAATGTAACAGCCCTGGTCAAAACCCTGCCCCCGTCTTTATCCAAATGTTACTTATTTCTATTCCAACGAGACCCATCTCTCTACCCCTCCAGACTCAGAGACTCATCTCTCCACCCCTCCAGACTCATCTCTCCACCCCTCCAGACCCATCTCTCCACCCCTCCAGACTCATCTCTCCACCCCTCCAGACCCAGAGACTCATCTCTCCACCCCTCCAGACACAGAGACCCATCTCTCCACCCCTCCAGACACAGAGACCCATCTCTCCACCCCTCCAGACTCATCTCTCCACCCCTCCAGACTCATCTCTCCACCCCTCCAGACTCATCTCTCCACCCCTCCAGACTCATCTCTCCACCCCTCCAGACTCATCTCTCCACCCCTCCAGACCCATCTCTCCACCCCTCCAGACCCATCTCTCCACCCCTCCAGACCCATCTCTCTACCCCTCCAGACTCATCTCTCCACCCCTCCAGACCCAGAGACTCATCTCTCCACCCCTCCAGACCCATCTCTCCACCCCTCCAGACACAGAGACCCATCTCTCCACCCCTCCAGACCCATCTCTCTACCCCTCCAGACTCATCTCTCCACCCCTCCAGACTCAGAGACTCATCTCTCCACCCCTCCAGACCCATCTCTCCACCCCTCCAGACTCATCTCTCCACCCCTCCAGACTCATCTCTCCACCCCTCCAGACTCATCTCTCCACCCCTCCAGACCCAGAGACTCATCTCTCCACCCCTCCAGACACAGAGACCCATCTCTCCACCCCTCCAGACTCATCTCTCCACCCCTCCAGACTCATCTCTCCACCCCTCCAGACTCATCTCTCCACCCCTCCAGACCCATCTCTCCACCCCTCCAGACCCATCTCTCCACCCCTCCAGACCCATCTCTCCACCCCTCCAGACCCATCTCTCCACCCCTCCAGACCCATCTCTCCACCCCTCCAGACCCATCTCTCCACCCCTCCAGACTCATCTCTCCACCCCTCCAGACTCATCTCTCCACCCCTCCAGACCCATCTCTCCACCCCTCCAGACTCATCTCTCCACCCCTCCAGACTCATCTCTCCACCCCTCCAGACCCATCTCTCCACCCCTCCAGACTCATCTCTCCACCCCTCCAGACCCATCTCTCCACCCCTCCAGACTCATCTCTCCACCCCTCCAGACTCATCTCTCCACCCCTCCAGACCCATCTCTCCACCCCTCCAGACTCATCTCTCCACCCCTCTCCACCCCTCCAGACCCATCTCTCTACCCCTCCAGACCCAGAGACTCATCTCTCCACCCCTCCAGACTCATCTCTCCACCCCTCCAGACTCATCTCTCCACCCCTCCAGACTCATCTCTCCACCCCTCCAGACTCATCTCTCCACCCCTCCAGACCCATCTCTCCACCCCTCTAGACCCAGCTCCTCTCTCACTGTGCCATCCTCCAGCTGTAGACACAGAGCCCTGTCTCCACCCCTCTAGACCCATCTCCTCTCTCACTGTGCCATCCTCCAGCTGTAGACACAGAGCCCTGTCTCCACCCCTCTAGACCCCAGCTGTAGACACAGAGCCCTGTCTCCACCCCTCCAGACTCATCTCTCCACCCCTCCAGACCCATCTCTCCACCCCTCCAGACCCAGAGACTCATCTCTCCACCCCTCCAGACCCATCTCTCCACCCCTCCAGACCCAGCTCCTCTCTCACTGTGCCATCCTCCAGCTGTAGACACAGAGCCCTGTCTCCACCCCTCTAGACCCAGCTGTAGACACAGAGCCCTGTCTCCACCCCTCTAGACCCAGCTCCTCTCTCACTGTGCCATCCTCCAGCTGTGGACACAGAGCCCTGTCTCCACCCCTCTAGACCCATCTCCTCTCTCACTGTGCCATCCTCCAGCTGTAGACACAGAGCCCTGTCTCCACCCCTCTAGACCCATCTCCTCTCTCACTGTGCCATCCTCCAGCTGTAGACACAGAGCCCTGTCTCCACCCCTCTAGACCCCAGCTGTAGACACAGAGCCCTGTCTCCACCCCTCTAGACCCATCTCCTCTCTCACTGTGCCATCCTCCAGCTGTAGACACAGAGCCCTGTCTCCAGGAGTGTAGTCTTTGGTGAGCTCTGCTGGCCTCCATGCCTCCACACCATCTGGGAGCCAGACCCGGGCATACTGAGGGACAGAGGGACACTGGTTAATGTATGGACATGTCAACAACACATAGCTACATCTATGACTAAAGAGTGACGAGTCATAGATATGGCTAGGCAACATAGTGACATGTTTTAGTATGATCTAGTGTAATTATACAGAGCGAGTAGACGGACACAGGTGAATGTATAGAAATGTCAACATAACGAAAACGATGTACTACTGCTATTGAGAATAGATTCCGACTCTATGCTTGCTTACAGCGGCACTCGCTTGTGCAGAGCCGATTGTACCTCAATCCAGGGATGAGAAATGCATTTTACTCCTATTTGTCCTATTATCCCAACTCTTACGCGAGCTAGTTTTTTTTTAGCCAGTCGTTCAAACTTCTCGGTGTAAGAGTTTGGATAATGGGACAATTCAGAGTAGAACTGATTTCTCCTTCCTGGATTGCGGTACATTTTCCCAGTCATATTTTGCGCCGGCTCTGCAGTGTCTTAATTTATACAGGAAGTTTGTCCGAACCGAGTGCAGCTGTAAGCAAGCAGACAGTCAGAATCTATTCTGGTAACACAACTGCATTCTAGTCTAATCTAAATGAGCAATGCCATTATTTTTTTATTTTTTTTGTGACCATTCTCTTCGAAGCTACAATCTAATATCACTATGGATTAGATGACAACTTTACTTAATTAAAATCAGTCAATACTCATCATTGACATTTCTCAACGAACAAAAAACCATTGACGTGACTAATAACTTTATAATCTTGATGCAACTCACAAAGTTAGTTGAGGAACGCTCAACTCCATTCTCTTAAATCGAGGCGATATACACGGAATAACTTTAACTTTCCACAGCTGTTTCATCACTCATCACTGTCTGTGGCACAGTTACTGTTGACATGTTACAACAAGTCTATCGCAATGACCTGACGTTACACGAAGGCACACAAATTAACTGTGAGAACAAAACTGAGGCCAATGTTGATAAAATAGCGTAACTCCATGTTATCTGTATCAGTAAATGATCCTATAGTCCTACGAATTTACATGCCACTGCCAGCTACCTACTAATCATATTAGCCTACCTTGGAGTATAGATCAGAAGCTGCCATCACAGTCAATGTGCTTTATATCCAATCTTCACTTTGACCTCTGTCTCTTCATTTGCGACCCAGTGAATAAATATAACAATACAAAGGAAAAAGTAGCGGAGAGAGAGAAAGTAACGGCTACGTGCCGACAGGAATCTCCATACTTCTTCAAGTGTGAAGTCTCTGTGCATTATGGGTATATCTATTCCGCGCGTCCCGTGGCTGTTGCCTTGAAAGGTGTACCTCCTTGTGGCTGCTTGGCTTATTACATATTACATTATAACATTCAAACTTACACGCATCGTCAGCAACCACAGTTAATCAAGTCACTGAAACCCTTAACAAAGAGTTGCAGTCTGTTTTGGAATGGGTGGCCAGTAATAAACTGGTCCTGAACATCTCTAAAACTAAGAGCATAGTATTTGGTACAAATCATTCCCTAAGTTCTAGACCTCAGCTGAATCTGGTAATGAATGGTGTGGCTGTTGAACAAGTTGAGGAGACTAAATTACATTACCTTAGATTGTAAACTGTCATGGTCTAAACATATAGATTCAATGGTTGTAAAGATGGGGAGAGGTCTAGCCGTAAGAAAGAGATGCTCTGCTTTTTTGACACCACACTCCAAAAAGCAAGTCCTGCAGTCTCTAGTTTTGTCTTATCTTGATTATTGTCCAGTCGTGTGGTCCAGTGCTGCAAGTAAAGACCTAGTTAAGCTGCAACTGGCCCAGAACAGAGCGGCACGTCTTGCTCTTCAGTGTAATCAGAGGGCTGATATTAATACTATGCTGCCAGTCTCTCTTGGCTAAGAGTTGAGGAGAGACTGACTGCATCACTTCTTCTTTTTATAAGAAACATTAATGTGTTGGAAATTCCAAATCAAAGCAAATCAAATCTCCAACTTGTAGATACAGCCAGCCTGGTCTGACACATAGACACATAGGACTAGCTGAATCTCCAGACTGTGAAGATAATGTGTCTGGAGTAAATAAAACATGTTGAGACAAGAAGAGGAGGAGGGATGAAGATATAGGTCAGTCTCTATCCAGAATGGCTCAGCAGGGCAGGGGTGTGTGGTGGAGATATAGGCCAGTCTCTCTCCAGAATATCTCAGCAGGGCAGGGGTGTGTGGTGAAGATATAGGCCAGTCTCTCTCCAGAATGGCTCAGCAGGGCAGGGGTGTGTGGTGGAGATATAGGCCAGTCTCTCTCCAGAATGGCTCAGCAGGGCAGGGGTGTGTGGTGGAGATATAGGCCAGTCTCTCTCCAGAATATCTCAGCAGGGCAGGGGTGTGTGGTGAAGATATAGGCCAGTCTCTATCCAGAATGGCTCAGCAGGGCAGGGGTGTGTGGTGGAGATATAGGCCAGTCTCTCTCCAGAATGGCTCAGCAGGACAGGGGTGTGTGGTGGAGATATAGGCCAGTCTCTATCCAGAATGGCTCAGCAGGGCAGGGGTGTGTGGTGAAGATATAGGCCAGACTCTATCCAGAATGGCTCAGCAGGACAGGGGTGTGTGGTGAAGATATAGGCCAGACTCTCTCCAGAATGGCTCAGCAGGGCAGGTGTGTGTGGTGGAGATATAGGCAGTAATTTACCGTTCTCATTCTCAGAGTGGAAACGTTGTTTGCAGAGTTCACGACCAGCTACACTTGTGAGAAACAAGTTTTGGTTTATTTCATAAACATAATTTTTTTTCATTGTCTTTTGTTTGGAGTGTGAGCAATGAGCACATGTCTGGCTTCTCTCTCCTGATAATGTTGAGGGAACATGTGTCTGGTTTCTCTGTCCTGATAATGTTGGGGGAACATGTGTCTGGTTTCTCTGTCCTGATAATGTTGGGGGAACATCTGTCTGGTTTCTCTGTCCTGATAATGTTGAGGGAACGTGTGTCTGGTTTCTCTGTCCTGATAATGTTGAGGGAACATGTGTCTGGTTTCTCTATCCTGATAATGTTGAGGGAGCGTGTGTCTGGTTTCTCTGTCCTGATAATGTTGAGGGAACATGTGTCTGGTTTCTCTGTCCTGATCATGTTGGGGGAACGCACGGACCTGAGCACATATAGATAGATGTACCTGGTCTGCTGCTCAGAAATGTAAGACAACTTTTTGAACATCCATTGTGAATGATAATATATTAAAACTATTTGAAAAAAAATCTTTCCAACAATCTGCCCCTCGATAATCACCAATTCTCGGTGTGAAAGCGCAATGGTGACAGCTGACTCATACCAGACCCAGAAACCTGGATAGACGGGCTCAGCGGAAAAGGCATTGAAGCGCTAGATGAGAGACATGGTACCCATCATGGTGTAGAAGGAGGGGGTGCCTGCCAGTAGGTCCAAGAAGACCCCTATCCTCAATGAATAGGGTGCGTTGATCTCCACCTGGTCTTTACTATGCCGGGCAGAGTAGCTAGAATCGGAGCAGAAGAGGTTTGCTGTTGTAGCCGATGCGACAGCTGTCCCCGTAGCCTGTCCTCTTGAGGTCCTTGTAGGTGACTCCTATGCAGGCCCTCTTTTCCGCTCCACCTCCCTGTAGTAGGCAACTCCGGACAAGGGATTCTTGCAGAGGACCTGGGGCAGGCAGTTGAACCTTGAGGTACTGTCGGTGTGGTGGTGGGCCACCTTCTTGTTACCTCTAGACTGGTACAGCTGGCAGTAGGCTGTGGTGGTGGGCCACCTTCTTGTTACCTCTAGACTGGTACAGCTGGCAGTAGGTTGTGGTGGTGGGCCTCCTCTTTGTTACCTCTAGACTGGTACAGCTGGCAGTAAGCTGTGGTGGTGCTGGGCCTCCTTGTTACCTCTAGACTGGTACAGCTGGCAGTAGGCTGTGGTGGTGCTGGGCCTCCTCCTTGTTACCTCTAGACTGGTACAGCTGGTAGTAAGCTGTGTTGGGGTCCAGGGTGAGAACGCAGGCATCTGAGAGAGGAGAGTGAAAGTTAGGGTGAGGTTTTGGGCTTGATCATTTAACCCTTTATACCCATACAATACTACAAATTAGTAGGTATTACAACGGCTATGTATGGACGGTAAAGGATTAGTTTAAAACCAATATTAGTGTACATCCATTTATACAAAATAACCAAGTCACACTGATTTTAATACCCTATCACCAAGAGCCCTATTGGAATCAGCCTCATGTCAATCAATCTTAAATGATCGTACCCCAGGTTACATGAAAAACCACATTGATATGGTCTATAACCAACACAGGTACAATAGCAGAGCTAGTGTTTATGTCTTGTAAAATCCCAAGAGTAAACAGTCCTGCGAGGAGCATGTTTTTTCTATACAGGCATTTGTCTATGGAACAGCCTCCCCTTGGAGAATAAGCAAAGAAAAAAAGTAGAAATAGCTTCAAAAAAGCAGGCAAAAGTTTTTAATTTGGACAAAGATTGTCTAAGTCAGAGAAACCACAACACTGCCCCCTCCTGCTGGTCAGATGTTTTGATTTGAAGGTTAGGTATGATGTGCAATTAATAGATTGTTTTAATGTGAAATTAATATGGTTGATTTTTAAGGTTAGAGAGAAGAGCAGTAAATATTGTCACTTTTTAGGTTGTCAATATAAATTAATGTATTTATGGTTATTTTGTAATTTTGTCTTGCCTTTTAATCATTATATGTGTTATTGTTTTTACCATTGAGGACCACTTTGGAAACAAGCGGTTTAATACTTTCAAGTGATATCCTCTTGGTCCACATTGTACATTTTGTTTTATATGTCTGTTTCCCGAAATAAATTCACTTCAATCTGTAAGCATAAAAACAACCAGATTTATTAAATGATTTTTATTAAAAACAAGGTCCAGATTTGTTAAATTACAAACGTGTCAAGTAAGTAAAAAATAAATAACCACTTTTAGATTATGAAGATTCCAATAGTCATTTAAAATTAGAAATTGAAAAATAATTGGAAAGTGACTTGGGGTCGCTACGTAAGTCCCATGTATTATTATTAGAAATCAACTTTGTTTCAACACTTCACGGTTCTATTTTGAAAAACAACAAGCCAAACATGTGGGATACTGGATTAATCAGTATGAAATATTAAAAGAATACATCAATTGTGTTTCTTTCCCCAGTTTCTGTCTTGTGATTTTGTTTGTATGTGTGTGTTTTAGGATGGCTTCCTGAAATTCCCCCAAGCAGCTGATTGGTCGGCCCCATTGCGAATTGGAGCTGACCCCGCCCCTTTCGGCAGGATACAGCTGTATTCCATTAGTCCCCTTCTCCAGCTATAAAAGCCAGTGTTCTGTTGCTCAGATAGAACTGAGGGTTATATCCCATGTTGGTTGAAGCTGAGAGATGATGAGTGTGTTCTGTCTTGGTTGTGGCTGAGAGACAGGTTTTGTTAAGTATTTTTTGTAGCTGCTGCTTTGAGGTATGTGTGTGCCAATAGAACTGTGTTCTTGATTCTTAAAATTGTTTAATTAGGTTTGGATTATTCTGTTTCATTTGTTCCCAGGGGGGAAGGGGAAGGCACCTAGGGAGTGCTTAGGCAAGAGGCCCACGGGCATACATAACCCGTAGTATTCACTGTCTATGCACACTAGGTAAGACCTGGGCGGACCACCCCCTGTATTTTGGTTAGCGCACCAGGTGGTGGGTAGGCAGGTAAGGTAGGAGAGGGGACTTTGACATTTACTTTGGTTCCGTTCAGCCCTTTCCCCTAATCTACCATCTGAAGGAATAAATTCCCAGTAAATGGTCAATTCTCTGCCTCTTGTCATCCTTACTCGCACCTACAGTCCCATGCCTCTCTCGCTCCACGTGGAGTTGAGTTGTAGCAGGGTGTTGCGTTCCCTCTTCCTGGAGGCGTACGTAACACATGCAGATGACATCGAGCCAACCTGGTTCCAGATCAGTGTGTTCTTGCCAGCTCCACTGCGGTCATTTGGCATGACATTTCCATAAGGAGTTGGCGAGAGAGCAAACAGACCAGAACACAGGCTACAGACAGTCACCCAGACTAATAAATTGATGGATTTTGAAGGTAAATGGGCCTGTTTTATTCTCCTCCACATTCATTGTGTTTGCCAGTGTTGGTCAACTTATAATGACACTACAGCTGTAGTATTATAGCTACTGTGAAGTCAGAAAACATCAGCCAAGAGAACAAAGTCAAAAACAAAGCTATTGTGCAAAACTATTTTATTTACAAATGGCACAACGTGACTGCACACAGTCAATGCACATGCACACCGTTCAAACCAACACTTCATTTAAAGCGAGTTGCTCGACTACTAAATTACCTGAGTCTCAGATATAGATGCAGGCAGGCATTCCTAGGCTAGATTCACAGAGGCTGAGTCATCAAAAATGGCATCCTATCCCCTATATATACACAGTGCACTACTTTTGACCAGAGCCTCACAGATAGTGCACTATATAGGGATCCATTTCAGACAAGCAGAGATTCTCTCACTGGAGTGAGTGAGCAAATATTGCCCAAGAGAAAACAGCAGCTCAAACTGTTAAAGGCCATTTAAGAGGTTTAGATGAGATTCATAATATACAGATGACAGCTACTATATGATACAGGCTATTTTCAATCAATGCATCAAAAAACAAACATAGCTTTTGGACAGTGGAAGAGGGCATTAGACGGACGGTACCAGATCATTTTGTGTTGTCTAGACGATGACTAAGGTCAAGAAGTTGTCCAGACAGCAGAAATAGATCTGGAACCAGAACAGGAGAAGATTCTAGGACTGATCAAGAATTCTCATCGGTTGGTTCTAGAATATTACCTCATAATTTAAACGTCAATGGAAGCTATAGAAGGTAAAACATGTCTAAGATATTGACCTGGCCTCTCCCATACATGGTGATCGGCTATGTACAGTTTACATCAGTCACTACAGTAGATACAGGTCACTTTGAAAACACGTGTCCCTTTAAACCAATCATTTCCATCACTATCCAAAGACAGTCATCCTCTGGCAGAAATATTTCTCAGGAGTCTTTCTGCTTGATTCTCAAAAATATTATTTTTCAGAATTCATATAGAGAAGGTGGTGATGGTGATGGGGAAAAAAAGGGGGGCAGAAGACAGTTGTCTAGGAAAGAAGAGAGATGGAGGGAGGGAGAAAGAGAGAGAGGCCCTAACCATTCAATGTTTGCAAATCTGTAAGGTGTAGGTACTGTGATGGAAGCAACAGCAAGATATATCAAACATTGAAGGGTTAGGGCCAAGAGGTAAAGGAAGTAGGGATTGAATTGGGACTGGCTTGAGAGAGAGAGAGGAGAGAGAGAGAAAGATGGAATGGTAACACCAGAACAGGTCAAATTTCCAAAGCTTCCCTAGTTCCATCAGCCAGCCAGTTTGCTGGCCACGATGGAGGGCTTCCTCTGGGGAATGTCCTGGGGTGTAGGGATGTGGTCCCCGGTAATCTCTGCCTTCTCAGCCGGTGTCACTGCAGGGAGCTGCTGCTTGTTCTTCACCTTAGCCTTGGCCATGTTGTAGTCCCCAGAGTCAAAGAACTTTTGCTGCACAGAAAAAATAATATATATAAATAAATCACATATCAGATATGTTACAGCTTTTACCAAGATGTTTGTCTTGTCCAAGAAAATGAAAACCAATGCTTATATAAAGCATGACAATTATTCCATAACAAAAAAATTGCTGTGAAAGTAAGTGAACGTGAAGTGTAAATAGCCTAGTTTGCATGTTCAGCCTAACTCGAAGCATCTACAGCTACCAAAGTGTTGTGTTTGTAGGGCACAACCATAGGGCCATATTACCCCTTTCTGAAGCCGTTTCCGGAGCAGGTCAGAGCCCCCAGGCTTGGCACCAAGATGAGGGAACCTGGCCTTCAGTTTCACCTCCTCTGCCTTTTCCGGGCTGAGGACTGTGTCGCCCATCTCCTGTGTCGACAGAACACCACAGAGTATAAACACAAATTAATGGGGTTGGGATGACATGCTATGATGTAATGCCATGTTACCATCATCACAGTTCAGACAGCAACAAAATTGTTTTGTCTATTTCAAACTCGAGGTTGACAAGTCGATTAGCTTAGCTACTGGTTATCATTCTATCAGATCAATGATGGACTTTGATTTGATTCTCCAATGAGTGGTGTTAGGTTACTAGCTGGCAACATAGCCTTCTGCTTATCTGCAATGTGGCCCCAAAAAACGTAGCTTTGAGGCATGCATGAACGCAGGCAGACACAATTATAGAAAACATCTAGCTAAGCTACATAGCTAGCTACCGGTAAATTGATAAAGCTATCACTGTGTGGCTAACTAGCTAACAACTCATCGTGTAGGTAAAATAATGGTTATGTGCACAGTTCAATGCACATTGATGATACATTTGAAATAAGTTAAATTACTAACGTTAACTAACTAAACTGCTGCTTTGATAGCCAGATTTGACATAACCGTCATGGCTACTAGCAATGTATCATTAACCTAGCTTGTTAGCATCAAAATAATCAAACCTGCTGTTCCTCATGGGATGCCTCCCCGATGGCAGGCCTTGTTCCTTCAATCTCCTCGGACATGGCGAACTATGTAAATATCCAGTTACCTACAAAAACTGAAGTTTACACCAACAACAGTAGACACACAGCTACTAGCCAGACCGCCTACACACAAAAAGGCCGTGTGTTTGGACGCTCCCTCCCTTTCTCTCGTGGTGCAGCAGATTGTATGTCGACAGTTTTCTCTCTCCCCCCTCCCCCTCATTCTTCTTCTTTAGGGTTTTATTGGCGGACTACATCCCAAAAGGTGTATTTTTACCGCCACCTATTGGGTGGGGTAAAAACTGAGATGCATACTTTTTTGGGCCGTTAGAATATGGAACCAATAAGGGGCCTCCCAAGTGGCGCAGCGGTCTAAGGTACTGCATCACAGTTCTTGAGGTATCACTACAGACCCAGGTTCGATCACAGCCAGATGTCACCGGGAGACCCATGAGACAGAGCACAATTGGCCCATCATCATATAGCTTTTTAACAATTTTTATTTAACCTTTATTTGACCAGGTAGCCTAGTTGAGAACAAGTTCTCATTTACAACTGCGACCTGGCCAAGATAAAGCATAGCAGTGTGAACAGACAACAACACAGAGTTACACATGGAGTAAACAATAAACAAGTAAATAACACAGTAGGAAAAAAACAAAATGAGTCTATATACATTGTGTGCAAAAGGCATGAGGTAGGCAATAAATAGGCCATAGGAGCGAATAATTACAATTTAGCAGATTAACACTGGAGTGATAAATCATCAGATGATCATGTGCAAGTAGAGATACTGGTGTGCAAAAGAGCAGAAAAGTAAATACATAAAAACAGTAAGGGGATGAGGTAGGTAGATTGGGTGGGCTGTTTACAGATGGACTATGTACAGCTGCAGCGATCGGATAGCTGCTCAGATAGCAGATGTTTAAAGTTGTTGAGGGAGATAAAAGTCTCCAACTTCAGCGATTTTTGCAATTCGTTCCAGTCACAGGCAGCAGAGAACTGAAAGGAAAGGCGACCAAAAGAGGTGTTGGCTTTTGGGATGTTCAGTGAGATATACCTGCTGGAGCGCGTGCTACGGGTGGGTGTTGTTATCGTGACCAGTGAACTGAGATAAGGCGGAGCTTTACCTAGCATGGACTTATAGATGACCTGGAGCCACGAATATGTAGCGAGGGCCAGCCGACTAGAGCATACAGGTCGCAGTGGTGGGTGGTATAAGGTGTTTTAGTAACAAAACGGATGGCCCTATGATAAACTCCATCTAGTTTGCTGAGTAGAGTATTGGAAGCTATTTTGTAGATGACATCGCCGAAGTCGAAGATCGTTAGGATAGTCAGTTTTACTAGGGTGAGTTTGGCGGCGTGAGTGAAGGAGGCTTTGTTGCGAAATAGAAAGCCGATTCTTGATTTGATTTTGGATTGGAGATGTTTAATATGAGTCTGGAAGGAGAGTTTACAGTCTAGCCAGACACCTAGGTATTTATAGATGTCCACATATTCTAGGTCGGAACCGTCCAGGGTGGTGATGCTAGTCGGGCGGGCGGGTGCAGGCAGCGAACGGTTGAAAAGAATGCATTTGGTTTTACTAGCGTTTAAGAGCAGTTGGAGGCCACGGAAGGAGTGTTGTATGGCATTGAAGCTCGTTTGGAGGTTAGATAGCACAGTGTCCAAGGAAGGGCCAGAAGTATACAGAATGGTGTCGTCTGCGTAGAGGTGGATCAGGGAATCGCCCGCAGCAAGAGCAACATCATTGATATATATAGAGAAAAGAGTCGGCCCGAGAATTGAACCCTGTGGTACCCCCATAGAGACTGCCAGAGGACTGGACAACATGCCCTCCAATTTGACACACTGAACTCTGTCTGCAAAGTAGTTGGTGAACCAGGCAAGGCAGTCATCAGAAAAACCGAGGCTACTGAGTCTGCCGATAAGAATATGGTGATTGACAGAGTCATAAGCCTTGGCCAGGTCGATGAAGACGGCTGCACAGTACTGTCTTTTATTGGTGGCGGTTATGATATCGTTTAGTACCTTAAGCGTGGATTGTACAGCGGAGAAGGTACGGTGGGATTCGAGATGGTCAGTGATCTGTTTATTAACTTGGCTTTCGAAGACCTTAGATAGGCAGGGCAGGATGGATATAGGTCTGTAACAGTTTGGGTCCAGGGTGTCTCCCCCTTTGAAGAGGGGGATGACCGCGGCAGCTTTCCAATCCTTGGGGATCTCAGACGATGTGAAAGACAGTTTGAACAGGCTGGTAATAGGGGTTGCGACAATGGCGGCGGATAGTTTCAGAAATAGGGGGTCCAGATTGTCAAGCCCAGCTGATTTGTATGGGTCCAGGTTTTGCAGCTCTTTCAGGACATCTGCTATCTGGATTTGGGTAAAGGAGAAGCTGGGGATGCTTGGGCAAGTAGCTGCGCGGGGGGGGCGGAGCTGTTGGCCGAGGTTGGAGTAGCCAGGTGGAAGGCATGGCCAGCCGTTGAGAAATGCTTGTTGAAGTTTTCGATTATCATGGATTTATCGGTGGTGACCGTGTTACCTAGCCTCAGTGCAGTGGGCAGCTGGGAGGAGGTGCTCTTGTTCTCCATGGACTTTACAGTGTCCCAGAACTTTTTGGAGTTAGAGCTACAGGATGCAAATTTCTGCTTGAAAAAGCTAGCCTTTGCTTTCCTGACTGACTGCGTGTATTGGTTCCTGACTTCCCTGAACAGTTGCATATCGCGAGGACTATTCGATGCTATTGCAGTCCGCCACAGGATGTTTTTGTGCTGGTCGAGGGCAGTCAGGTCTGGAGTGAACCAAGGGCTATATCTGTTCTTAGTTCTGCGTTTTTTGAACGGAGCATGCTTATCTAAGATGGTGAGGAAGTTACTTTTAAAGAATAACCAGGCATCCTCAACTGGCGGGATGAGGTCAATATCTTTCCAGGATACCCGGGCCAGGTCAATTAGAAAGGCCTGCTCGCAGAAGTGTTTTAGGGAGCGTTTGACAGTGATGAGGGGTGGTCGTTTGACCGCGGACCCGTAGCGGATACAGGCAATGAGGCAGTGATCACTGAGATCTTGATTGAAGACAGCAGAGGTGTATTTGGAGGGCAAGTTGGTCAGGATAATGTCTATGAGGGTGCCCATGTTTACGGATTTAGGGTTGTATACCTGGTGGGTTCCTTGATGATTTGTGTGAGATTGAGGGCATCAAGCTTAGATTGTAGGACTGCCGGGGTGTTAAGCATATCCCAGTTTCGGTCACCTAACAGAACAAACTCTGAAGCTAGATGGGGGGCGATCATTTCACAAATGGTGTCCAGGGCACAGCTGGGAGCTGGGGGGGGTCGGTAGCAGGCGGCAACAGTGAGAGACTTATTTCTCGAGAGTTTAATTTTTAAAATTAGAAGTTCGAACTGTTTGGGAATGGACCTGGAAAGTATGACATTACTTTGCAGGCTATCTCTGCAGTAGATTGCAACTCCTCCCCCTTTGGCAGTTCTATCTTGACGGAAAATGTTATAGTTGGGTATAGAAATCTCAGAATTTTTGGTGGCCTTCCTAAGCCAGGATTCAGACACGGCAAGGACATCAGGGTTGGCAGAGTGTGCTAAAGCAGTGAGTAAAACAAACTTAGGGAGGAGGCTTCTGATGTTGATATGCATGAAACCAAGGCTTTTTCGATCACAGAAGTCAACAAATGAGGGTGCCTGGGGACATGCAGGGCCTGGGTTTACCTCCACATCACCCGAGGAACAGAGGAGGAGTAGGATGAGGGTGCGGCTAAAGGCTATCAAAAACTGGTCGCCTAGAGCGTTGGGGACAAAGAATAAAAGAAGCAGATTTCAGGGCGTGGTAGAATAGATTCAGGGCATAATGTGCAGACAGGGGTATTGTGGGGTGCGGATACAGCGGAGCTAAGCCCAGGCACTGAGTGATGATAAGAGAGATTGTATCTCTGGACATGCTGGTTATAATGGGTGAGGTCACCGCATGTGTGGGAGGTGGGACAAAGGTGGTGTCAGAGGTATGAAGAGTGGAACTAGGGGCTCCATTGTAAGCTAAAACAATGATAACTAACCTGAACAACAGTATACAAGGCATATTGATATTTGAGAGAGACATACAGCGAGGCATAAAGTAATCGCAGGTATTGATTGGGAGAGCTAGTTAAGACAACAGGACACTGGACTACAGCAGTAGCCATAAAACCCCACCTGTTAAACATGAACTAGCGAAAACGAAAACAATCCCGCACAAAAGTCCAAAGGAAATGTCGAGATGAAATCCCCCCCCCCCAAAATGAACCAAAATGAAACCAGGTGAAACACAAAACAGACATAACCAAAAGAAAAGGGAATAGGATCGGTGGCAGCTAGTAGACCGGTGACTACGACAACTGCCCGCCGCCCGAACAGGGAGAGGAGCCACCTTCGGTGAAAGTCGCGACAGTTTCAAACCCCACATGTGCAGATTGTCAACATACAGTATAAACAGTAAAATAAATATGTTTGTGTGTTTATGATTAAATGCTGTTCAAATGTCCTGTGAGTCTACATCAGCTTGTAGTGGTCCTACAATACAGTCCTCAAATGCGTATTGCCATTCAATCTGGAGAGAAACATAGTGGGGATGTATTCCAATGTGCTTTAAAGAGCTACACACCGCCTTAAAGAATTTGGCAGTACGTCCAACCGGCCTCACAACCGCAGACCACATGTAACCACGCCAACCCAGGACCTCCACATCCGGCCTCTTCACCTGCGGGATCGTCTGAGACCAGCCACCCGGACAGCTGATGAAACTCTGGGTTTGCACAACCAAAGAAATTCTGCACAAACTGTCAGAAACCGTCTCATCGAGCTCATCGAACCGAGCTTATCTGCATACTCGCCGTCCTCACCAGGGTCTTGACCTAACCGACTTCAGTGGGCAAATGCTCACCTTCGATGGCCACTGGCACGTTGGAGAAGTGTGTTCTTCATGGATTAATCCCGGTTTCAACTCTACCGGGTAGGTGGCAAACAATGTGTATGGCATTGTGTGGGAGAGCGGTTTGCTGATGTCAACGTTGTGAACAGAGTGCCCCATGGTGGCGGTGGGATTATGGTATGGGCAGGAATAAGCAACAGACAACCAACACAATTGCATTTTATCGATGGCAGAGATACTGTGGCGAGATCCTGAGGCCTGTTGTCGTGCCATTCATCCGCCGCCATCACCTCATCTTTCAGCATAATACACCGCCCCATATCACAAGGATCTGGACACAATTCCTGGAATGTGAAAATGTCCCAGTTCTTCCATGGCCTGCATACTCACCAGACATGTCACCCATTGAGCATGTTTGGGATGCTCTGGATTGACGTGTACAATCGAGTGTTCCAGTTCCCACCAATTTCTAGCAACTTCACACAGCCATTTGAAGAGGAGTGGGACAACATTCCACAGGACACAATCAACAGCCTGATCAACTCTATGTGAAGGAGATGTGTCTCACTGCATGAGACAAATGGTGGTCACACCAGATACTGACTGGTTTTCTGATCCACGCCCCTACTTTTCTTCAAGAAATGTCCTTGCAACATCAGGCAAATGTTTTATTCAAACATTCTATAATCATCAGTACGACTAGAGAGTTTGAGTTATGAAAACATTTGCTGAGAAAGTTTAATTTTCACACAGAACCATTTTTGGGTTTGCTGGACAGACTCAGATCCACACATACCAATCAATCCTGTATCTATTGACACTGTATAGTGTATTTTGGTGACATTGAGGTAAAAATATGTCCTCATCTCATCCATATCAACTGAGAATTATTATTTTTTAAACACTATCACTGGAATACTTTTTCAGGAAACATTTTTATTCAAATGATGAGACCATCGTGAGAGGATAAAATAATGTGGTTTGTAACACATAAACACTGTTTGCTTTAATACTTGGGAGAAAGAAATACATGATATGGTAAATATGCATTACAAAAGCAGGAAATTACAACAAAAACATACGTTAAATAGTAGCAATAAAACACATTCAAATTGGTGTCCGACAGGCAGCACGCTCCCCTAGCCACAAAACCTGTCACCGACGCAGGCTCTGAGAACACAGAGGGGGAAAATAGCCCAGTCTTTTCTTATATCCATCTAAGGCCGTGTCTAGACTTGACAGTTCACGCAGCTTTAGTATTCTGATCATGGAATTCCGAACTTGTCTACCACAGTGTGTCCGGATTCCCCTTTTTCCTGCGCTATATTCAAATGCCAGTATGCATTCTACAAACGGTGGAATAGGCAAAATATGATAACAACACAACAACAACTGATGGCAATAGCTAACTACTGTAGCTAACTAGCCAGCTAAGCTCTGTAGCTGGCCAGCGAGCAACACTAAAGGGTTTGCATAACTCTAGCCCCCCCAAAAAAAGCTTTTCTAAATATTAGCTTGTTGGCTAGCATTTCTGAGGCCAGTAAACGCGTTCCTCACACACTCACAATGTATGTTCTCCAACGTTATAATGAAAAAGGCGCCTCTCGATTTCAAAACAAGCTTTCTGGAGACTTATGGGAGGAGTGCTGATGACGTCGCCCACCGTATGCACTTTCGGTAGCCTGATTGTGTCCAGACTGAGGAGAAATCCGCACACAACGCATCCCTGACCACCTTCTGAAGTGGTCAGCCAGAACTGAACACAATCAGACCACAAAGCGACTTTTGAGCGTCTAGACCCGTCTTTTCAATGCGTCGTTCGTATTCTGATAGCAGAAGTCGCATGCAAGTGTCAAGTGTAGACACGACCTAAGAAAAATATGCTTTAACACGAAATAAAACTATCCTAAAATATACAAAACCATAACAAAATGTTAAAAAAGTTCCAAAGTAAACTTTTAACATCTTTCAGGTGAAATCTCATGAACACGATCCAACTGACAAATGAACACTCTTTGACCTCTCAAGCCACTCAAAACAAAATGGAACTTGGCATCACAATGATTCGACTTTAAAAATGCCTTTTACTAGTGAATCAAAATCCTAGAAACTTATAAACACATTATGCAAATACTGTTATGTAAAATTAAAATTTAAAAAAAGTAAAACCAAATAACTCATTATTAAACAACATCTTCTTTGGTCAAGATTATTTGCTTTTCAAAGATATAAAACTTGATTATGTTGCTCTTCACACATAGGGGTTATTGATTTGATAGTCAGAATCTTGGGGTATTGTCAAACTGGGATGTGAAATATAGTAGTAGCCTGCTCCCAGATCTGTTTGTACTGTATAGCCAACTCCTATGGTCATTGTCATGGGTGGCATGCTATACAGCACAAACAAATCCGATACCAGGCTAGAAATATAGTGGATACAAATATACATTTGTCCATCATACAATATTCATAAAAAATTGTATTCATGTGAAATGTGACCACAGTTGATATCAGCTTGATGAATGCAAATTCAAAAAGCAAAATGCTTCACCATCCATCCACTATCACTGTCAATACACTGACCGGATTCTTTGTTTTGGTGTGAGACAAACTCCTGTCAGTGTTGGGCTTAATTCCATTCCAATTCAGTAAATTCTGTAAATTAACTGAAATGTCAAAATTCCCAAATTTCCGTGTTGAAAAGCATTGGAATTTCAGTTTACTCCCAGAACTGACTGAATTGAAATGGAACTAGCCCCGACCCTGGAATCTCCTGTGACATCATCCCAAGGATCCATCTGGAGGACCCATCAGTCCTCCCATCTGATCTATCTGGAGTACCCATCAGTCCTGCCATCTGATCCATCTGGAGGACCCATCAGTCCTCCCATCTGATCTATCTGGAGGACCCATCAGTCCTCCCGTCTGATCCATCTGGAGGACACATCAGTCCTCCCATCTGATCTATCTGGAGGACCCATCAGTCCTCACATCTGATCTATCTGGAGGACCCATCAGTCCTCCCCATCTGATCTATCTGGAGGACCCATCAGTCCTCCCATCTATCTGAATCCCCCCATCTGAGGAAGTAGGCAACTCTTTGGCATCTAATAGCACAGTGTCAACACTGCATCAATGATCTGCTGTACATAGAAGGCAAATGGAGAACACTCGTCTGAAAGACAGAGCACTAAAGCTTTCAACCAGATATAAAAACGTGCCTTGAAAATGTACAATAAGAATTGTATTCAACTCGATAATTCAACGAGAAATATACACACTTGATACGGCAGCAAAATGATTCAGAGGACACTTACAATACTGTACGGCTGTTATGTCACGTGTTCCTACTCTTTCTTTGGTTCTCTGTATCTACAATCATCTGCAAAGCCCTTTTCCACGTAATAAGGACATTTTAAAGCTTGTAAGGTCCGCTGCACTGGAAATGCCAGTTCAACGTTGAATTTTTAGTTACTTGATCTTACTCAAATAGAGACTGGTGATACAATATCTAATGCACTTCAATGTTAGAACTATACTAAAGAGGTTCATCGTTAAAATAACGTAAAAGCTTTTCCGACCTTATAAAAACAACAAATAATTCCAAAAGGAATTTTCACAAATCTTCAAACAAAATTCAGCCTAGTGGTTAGAGCGTTGGACTAGTAACCGAAAGGTTGCAAGATCGAATCCCAGAGCTGACAAGGTACAAAATCTGTCGTTCTGCCCCTGAACAAGGCAGTTAACCCACTGTTCCTAGGCCGTCATTGAAAATAAGAATTTGTTCTTAACTGACTTACCTAGTTAAATAAAGGTACAATTAAATATTTAAAAAACTCCTGCAGGTAAGACGACATGGCTTTGAAATGTTTTTCAACCTCATTCCCTGAGTTAGGGAAAATAATACTGCACAATATACTCTTAAAATGAGGTAGTAGTATAATACGGTACTGCACAATATACTCTTAAAATGAGGTAGTAGTATAATACAGTACTGCACAATATACTCTTAAAATGAGGTAGTAGTAAATACAGTACTGCACAATATACTCTTAAAATGAGGTAGTAGTATAATACAGTACTGCACAATATATTGTTAAAATGAGGTAGTACTGACAGAGTCAGAGTAACTGAGGTAGACAATCAGCAATGAGGGGGTCACCAACTAAACCCTCTGCTTCAATGGAAGAAAACAATCTACTTAATTATAGAAGTAAATGTATCATAAAGCAATATATTTTTTACATTCTTTTGAACATTCATTGTTGGGTGAGCTTTGGTTTAGGACAGACATTAAGGACTGGTTTCCCGGACAAAGATTAAGTTTAGTTTTGTAAAAAAAAAAAAATTGGGGAAAAAACACTTCCAATGTCCAATCTTCACCGAATATGCTTTTCAGGATCCCATAACATCCCTTTCACCATTTCATGACAAAGCTTCATCTGTGTGGTGTTTCTTTCTTTGTTGTGCTAACAGGGGGGGGGGTTCTCTTCTACACTGTTCAACCAATCCTGTAAATGTGGAGGAGGAGTTAAGATGGAATGTCGATTTGTTAACGTCGAAAAGCGGAAGCCTCTCTTTCCAGTTCCCCTGAAAACCAGATGTATCCGGTTGCCACCGTCCCCGCTTAGGTTGGTGTCTAAGAAATCCTCCCTAAAAGACCTGACAAAGACAACAACCAGGAACAAATAACAAACAGGAAAACAACAACATTCATTACAAATATCTTGAGGTAGACCTGAAGCGAACACCCATTTCCTCCTTAAATCTTCAACTTCCTGATCCCTCTACGTAACAGTATGTTCCTTGCCCAAGGACTTATTTTAGGAGGCAAAGAAGCGAGAAAGGCGGGCTGCTTCAACTGAAAATAAGCCACATTCAGGTTGGGTAACCTATCACCAGGACGAGCCTGTTGACTGGACCGTGGCCTGGGCAGGATAAGCAGCTTCCTCAGCCGAGAGGGAACAGGGACGTGAGGGATGCTGGACCGTGGCCTGGGCAGGATAAGCAGCTTCCTCAGCCGAGAGGGAACAGGGACGTGAGGGATGCTGGACCGTGGCCTGGGCAGGATAAGCAGCTTCCTCAGCCGAGAGGGAACAGGGACGTGAGGGATGCTGGACGGTGGCCTGGGCAGGATAAGCAGCTTCCTCAGCCGAGAGGGAACAGGGATGTGAGGGATGTTGGACGGTGGCCTGGGCAGGATAAGCAGCTTCCTCAGCCGAGAGGGAACAGGGAGGTGAGGGATGTTGGACGGTGGCCTGGGCAGGATAAGCAGCTTCCTCAGCCGAGAGGGAACAGGGACGTGAGGGATGCTGGACGGTGGTCTGGGCAGGATAAGCAGCTTCCTCAGCCGAGAGGGAACAGGGATGTGAGGGATGCTGAACGGTGTCATGACCAGGCTGGTGGAGACCATGGTGATGACGGTAGAGACGTCTCGGTGGCATCACCTCAGATTCCACTTTAAAACCAGGAAGAAGAAGAAGAAGCTTTTCTTCTTCTTCCTTCTCTGGAGTTGGGCTGTCATCCAACGCCGACCCGAAGGACGGAGGCCGGGAGTTACGGCCTGAGGTGGCGGTGGACGGGTTGCTCATCTCATTGCTTATCTCTTCGTTGGAGTAGTGACCAGAGTCTCCTGTCTCCTGACTCCCGTCGCTGGTCTCTGTAGTCCCAGAGCTGTTTCCCTCACTAAAGCCCCCAGAGCTCTGTAAGCCCCCTAGTGGACCGAACAGGATATGCAGGCTGGAGGGTTGGAGGGGAGACGCGCCCTCTTTCTCTTCGTAACACAGAACGGTCTTCCCTGCCTCGTACAGACATGCTCTGTTCTCAGCCTAGAGATAAGGGAGAGGAGAGATATTTGTTAGTTTTGTCATTGTATAACAAATAACCAATAATCAATACTGTAAACTCCATGTTGAAGACTGGTATTGTAATAGCAGCAACATGATTGGTTCATGTCTGAAGACCTACCTGGCTTGTATTTCTATTGTCTCTCTCCGTCTTAAAAAACTGCCATCTCTTACTGCGGTTGACACCGCAGACTGGACCAGCTTCTGTAATCACCAGGTTTGTCCCACCCTGAAACAGAGAGAGAGCCAGATTAGAAACAGATAAAGGGGTAGAGTACATTCAGAAAGTATTCAGACCCCTTTGACTTTTTCACACATTTTGTTACGTTACAGTCTTATTCTAAACTGGATTCAATAAATAAAAATCCTCAGCAATCTACACACCATACCACATAATGACAAAGCGAAAACAGATTACATTTTTTTTTTCTTCAGATTTACATAAATATTCAGACCCTTTGCTGTGAGGCACGAAATTGAGGTCAGGTGCATCCTGTTTCCATTGATCATCCTTGCGATGTTTCTACAACTTAATTGGAGTCCACCTGTGTTAAATTCAATTGATTGGACATGATTTGGAAAGGCACACACCTGTCTATATAAGGTCCCACAGTTGACAGTGCATGTCAGAGCAAAAACTAAAGCCATGAGGTTGAAGGAATTGTCCGTAGAGCTCCGAGACAGGATTGTGTCGTGGCACAGATCTGGGGAAGGGTACCAAAACATTTCTGCAGCATTGAAGGTCCCCAAGAACACAGTGCTCTCCATCATTCTTGAATGGAAGAAGTTTAGAACCACCAAGACTCTTCCTAGAGCTGGCCACCCGGCCAAACTGAGAAATCGGGGGAGAAGGGCCTTGGCCAGGGAGGTGACCAGGAACCCAATGGTCACTCCTACGCCGCTCTATTTTATTTTATTTTACCGTTATTTTACCAGGTAAGTTGACTGAGAACACGTTCTCATTTGCAGCAACGACCTGGGGAATAGTTACAGGGGAGAGGAGGGGGATGAATGAGCCAATTGTAAACTGGGGATTATTAGGTGACCATGATGGTTTGAGGGCCAGATTGGGAATTTAGCCAGGACACCGGGGTTAACACCCCTACTCTTACGATAAGTGCCATGGGATCTTTAATGACCTCAGAGAGTCAGGACACCCGTTTAACGTCCCATCCGAAAGACGGCACCCTACACAGGGCAGTGTTCCCAATCACTGCCCTGGGGCATTGGGATATTATTATTATTTTTTTTTTAGAGTTCTAGAGTTCATCTGTGGAGATGGTTGTCCTTCTGGAAGTTTCTCCCATCTCTGCAGCACCCCACTAAGCAGGTCTTTATGGTAGAGTGGCCAGATGGAAGCCACTCCTCAGTAAAAGGCACATGACAGGCTGCTTGGAGTTTGCCAAAAGGCACCTAAAGGGCTCTCAGACCATGAGAAACAAAATTAAAACCAAGATTGAACTCTTTGACCTGAGTGCCAAGCGTCACGTCTGGAGGAAACCTGGCACCATCCCTACGGTGAATCATGGTAGTGGCAGCATCACGCTGTGGGGATGTTTTTCAGCGGCAGGGACTGGGAGACTAGTCAGGATTGAGAGAAAGATGAACGGAACAAAGTACAGAGAGATCCTTGATGAAAACCTGCTCCAGAGCGCTCAGGACCTCAGACTGGGGCGAAGGTTCCACCTTCCAACAGGACAACCACAATAAGCACATAGCCAAGACAACGCAGGAGTGGCTTCGGGACAAGTCTCTGAATGTCCGTGAGTGACACAGCCAGAGCCCGGACATGAACCCGATTTAATACATTTGCAAAAAATTCTTTTTTTTGTCATTATAGGGTATTGTGTTTAGGTTGATGAGGTTGATGAAATGTAATCAATTTTAGAATAACGCTGTAACACAACAAAATGTTGAAAAAGTCAAAGGGTCTGAATACTTTCCGAAGGCACAGTATATGACATACATACAGTCTCATACATAGACACATGGCCTGTGTCTGTGGAGTCATGTCTCACCTCGGCATCAATGAAGTGTGGTGCCATCATGGGCATCAGGGCCTCTATGTTCTCAGCCTGGTGTTCATTGGCCAGGGCCAAACCAGTATGTGGACCATGGGTTCCCTCACCATTCACTACGTCAATTATCTTACAGATGGAAGATTTCCTATTGGAGCAAAGAGTAGAAGGACAATAGGGGACAATATGAAAGAATCTATTTGAAGACAGTTCTTTCAAAAATGGCTGAAGCATTAGAATGAGTAAATGGAGTATAGTCTGAGAAGAAGAAGAAGAAGAAACAGAAGAAGGAGAAGAAGAAACAGAAGAAGGAGAAGAAGAAACAGAAGGAGAAGAAGAAGGAGAAGAAGAAACAGAAGAAGGAGAAGAAGAAACAGAAGGAGAAGAAGAAGAAGGAGAAGAAGAAACAGAAGAAGAAACAGAAGAAACAGACAAAGAAACAAAAGAAGGAGTAGAAGAAACAGAAGAAGAAAGACGAAGAACCAGAAGAAGGAGAAGAAGAAAAAGAAGGAGAAACAGAAGAAGAAACAGAAGAAGAAGAAACAGAAGAAGAAGAAACAGAAGAAACAGACAAAGAAACAAAAGAAGGAGAAGAAGAAACAGAAGAAGGAACAGAAGAAGAAACAGAAGAAGAAACAGAAGAAACAGAAGAAGGAGAAGAAGAAACAGAAGAAACAGAAGAAACAGAAGAAGGAACAGAAGAAGAAACAGAAGAAGAAACAGAAGAAGGAGAAGAAGAAACAGAAGAAGGAACAGAAGAAGAAACAGAAGAAGAAACAGAAGAAACAGAAGAAGAAACAGAAGAAGGAGAAGAAGAAACAGAAGAAACAGAAGAAACAGAAGAAGGAGAAGAAGAAACAGAAGGAGAAGAAGAAGAAACAGAAGAAGGAGAAGAAGAAACAGAAGGAGAAGAAGGAGAAGAAGGAGAAGAAGAAACAGAAGGAGAAGAAGAAGAAACAGAAGAAGGAGAAGAAGAAACAGAAGGAGAAGAAGAAGAAACGGAAGAAGAAACAGAAGAAGGAGAAGAAGAAACAGAAGGAGAAGAAGAAACAGAAGAAACAGAAGAAGGAGAAGAAGGAGAAGAAGAAACAGAAGGAGAAGAAGAAGAAGAAACAGAAGAAGGAGAAGAAGAAACAGAAGGAGAAGAAGAAGAAACGGAAGAAGAAACATAAGAAGGAGAAGAAGAAACAGAAGGAGAAGAAGAAGAAACAGAAGAAGAAGAAACAGAAGAAGGAGAAGACTATTACTTAGATGGATATTGTGTAAATACCTGGATCTGCCTTTGCTGATGAGGATGATGGTACACATCACTATACAGGCCAGAGCGATGCAGACCCCCACGATGATCCCTGTCATGGAATTCTGCTCTGTGTGGTACAGGTCGTCCGAGAACACTGGAAGACATGAGAAATCATGTTATCACATCAATTTAATAACTCTACCTACATGTACATATTACCTCAAATAATTTAATAACTCTACCTACATGTACATATTACCTCAAATAATTTAATAACTCTACCTACAAGTACATATTACCTCAATTACCTCAACACCGGTGCCCCCGCACATTGACTCTGTACCAGTACCCCCTGTATATTGCCTCCACATTGACTCTGTACCGGTACCCCCTGTATATAGCCTTCACATTGACTCTGTACTGGTACCCCCTGTATATAGCCTCCACATTGACTCTGTACCGTAACACCCTGTATATAGCCTCCACATTGACTCTGTACCGTAACACCCTGTATATAGCCTCCACATTGACTCTGTACCGTAACACCCTGTATATAGCCTCCACATTGACTCTGTACCGGTACCCCCTGTATATAGCCTCCACATTGACTCTGTACCGGTAAAGTAAGAGACTATATTCTGTTTAGGGTCATGTTGTCTCCAACTGCAGTATGTTCAAAGTACCTGACATGACAGGTCCTATGTCTCTGCAGTTCAACAATACTGACCACTAGCCACAACACTAACTGCAATACTCTCCAGTCCAACAACACTACGACATAACTAACCTGTGGTGTCTGAGGAGGAGGAGCCGCTGCCCGAGTGCCTGGGGCTCTTCCCTCTGTGTCTAGAGCCAGGCCCCAGGGCCAGCTCCACAGTAGTAGAGAAGGGCCCGTCTCCCACCTGGTTGGAGGCAGAGATCTTCACCAGGTAGACGTTACCAGGCTCCAGGCGCTCCAGCAGGGCCATGGTGTTACTTCCTGTAGGGGAAAGACAGGACTGGTGTTACTTCCTGTAGGGACAGCAGACAGGTTTTTAGAGCGGACTGGAGTAGAATGCATCATAATACAGCCATTCCCAAAACCCCAGACCCAAATCTTGGATGCACACTGGTCAGATACTCAGAAATGTTTAAATCTGCACTCAACGGACTCAAACAGTAGCTACAACACTCTGCTCTCAAAGCTTTTTGGGTCTCCAGACCCCCCCCCCCCCCTTCCAAAATGTCCACCTGTGTTTACAATTCCTCTATAATACCTGGCTGTCTAACCATCTCACTCATCCCCCCTCTGCAGTATCCGTCAGTATCTAGCTGTTCCACTCACCCTCCCTCTGCAGTATCTGGCTGTCTAACCATAGCATTCATCCCCCCTCTGCAGTATCTGTCAGTATCTATCTGTTCCACTCACCCTCCCTCTGCAGTATCTGGCTGTCTAACCATAGCATTTATCCCCCCTCTGCAGTATCTGTCAGTATCTAGCTGTTCCATTCACCCTCCCTCTGCAGTATCTGGCTGATCCACTCACCCTCCCTCTGCAGTGTCTGGCTGATCCACTCACCCTCCCTCTGCAGTGTCTGGCTGTTCCACTCACCCTCCCTCTGCAGTGTCTGGCTGATCCACTCACCCTCCCTCTGCAGTGTCTGCCAGTATCTAGCTGTTCCTCTCACCCTCCCTCTGCAGTGTCTGCCAGTATCTAGCTGTTCCACTCACCCTCCCTCTGCAGTGTCTGCCAGTATCTAGCTGTTCCACTCACCCTCCCTCTGCAGTGTCTGCCAGTATCTAGCTGTTACACTCACCCTCCCTCTGCAGTGTCTGCCAGTATCTAGCTGTTCCACTCACCCTCCCTCTGCAGTGTCTGCCAGTATCTAGCTGTTCCACTCACCCTCCCTCTGCAGTGTCTGCCAGTATCTAGCTGTTCCACTCACCCTCCCTCTGCAGTGTCTGCCAGTATCCGGCCAGCCAGGCCCTCTGTGAGGCGTACAGGATGGTGTAGTGTGTCACGGCCAGGTTGTTCTCCGCTGGTTCTCTCCAGGAAACCAGGGCTGTACCGTCCTCAATCAGACTCACCCTCACACCTTCAGGAGGGTGGCTGGGCGCTGATGAACAGAAAAGGGTCATTTGAGTCTCTTAAGCTTAAATGTATCTCGGTCCGTCATCTAGTACAGTTGGCTTTGATTGGTGAGTGTTATTGTGTGCACACGGGTCGCTGGTTCTCGGCCCATCTCAAATAAAATAAAATAAAAGTTTATTGTCGCGTACACAAAATTGTCAGGTGTTATAGCAGGTGTTATAGCAGGTGTTATAGCAGGTGCAGCGTAATGCTTATGTTACTAGGTCCAACAGCGCCTGTGAGAATGTCTAGCAAATACAATACAAATACAGAAATAATCAAAATACAAACAAAAAAAATGTCAGAATGAGTCCAACATTCATCTACCCTGATGAAGACGAGCTTGGCCGGCGAAACGTTGGATACTACATATTTTTTTGCATCAGAGCTCCTAGAGCTCTCCTTTATATTTTAAGAATGAGTCCGACAACCCAGAGTAGATATATCAGTGTGAACAGTGTCTGCATATGTAACAGTATAACTTTAAACCATCCCCTCGCCCCGACCCGGGCGCGAACCAGGGACCCTCTGCACACATCGACAACGGTCGCCCACGAAGCAGCGTTACCCATCGCTCCACAAAAGCCACGGCCCTTGCAAAGCAAGGGGCAACACTACTTAAGTCTCAGAGCAAGTGACGTAACTGATTGAAATGCTACTAGCGCGTACCCGCTAACTAGCTAGCCATTTCACATCCGTTACACTCACCCCCCTTTCAACCTCCTCTTTTTCCGCAGCAACCAGTGATCCGGGTCAACAGCATCAATGTAACAGTATAACTTTAAACCATCCCCTCGCCCCGACCCGGGCGCGAACCAGGGACCCTCTGCACACATCGACAACGGTCGCCCACGAAGCAGCGTTACCCATCGCTCCACAAAAGCCACGGCCCTTGCAAAGCAAGGGGCAACACTACTTAAGTCTCAGAGCAAGTGACGTAACTGATTGAAATGCTACTAGCGCGTACCCGCTAACTAGCTAGCCATTTCACATCCGTTACACATACACAATACGTGCTGTGTTTAGACAGTAGATAATTTGGAAGAAAATGGTATGGACAGTAGTAGGTATATTAGGATGAGCTATGTTGAGAATACAGTTTATACATAAACAGTGAGTCAACAACAGCATATATACAGAATATGAGGTGACCAGTGTGCAATGTATATGTAACGTAAAGTTTTCACAGTAGTGTAACGACCCTGGATTTTATAAGGCGCGGAAATCGACTCTGCCGTCCGAGCGTGCTTTTGCGGCACAGTACCAGGCCAGAGTACCAGAGCGCGCCGGACTTCTAGAAGGTCGAGGGTTCGAAACCCGCTCCCTGCCTGTTTCATTACAGTATATACACAGAATATGAGGTGACCAGTGTTCAATGACTCTATCTATATCACATGGGGCATTAGTCTCAAGGTGCAGGCCAGAGTACCGGCCGGGTACATCTCAGAGTAGACTGGGAAGGAAGCTATACTGTTGATGTCACTTAAAGTTAAATAGATTCCTTCATAATGTATAGATCATGAAGGAATCTTTATCGTTGTTTTCCTTGGGAAACGTGACATGATAGTCAGAAGAGAATAAGAGGATTGTTTACCTGCTTGTAGAGTCCTCTGAAAGACAACCATGCTCCATGATAGTCAGAAGAGAATAAGAGGATTGTTTACCTGCTGGTAGAGTCCTCTGAAAGACAACCATGCTTCATGATAGTCAGAAGAGAATAAGAGGATTGTTTACCTGCTGGTAGAGTCCTCTGAAAGACAACCATGCTCCATGATAGTCAGAAGAGAATAAGAGGATTGTTTACCTGCTGGTAGAGTCCTCTGAAAGACAACCATGCTCCAGGGACTGGCCAGTTGGTCGACATGGAGACGCACCACGAACTCATAGCGAGTGTTGGAGTCCAGGCTCTGTATCTGCACACTCTGGTTGGTACTGACGAGGACAAACAGACATCCCAGAATAAATATTAGCAATCATGACAGGTTCAATCAAAAACACTCAGTGTCCATAACAATGTGGCACTTCAGTCTCTTGTCAGAAGTAAAGTGTAAAACTAAATCACCACATGCACTATCAATTTCCATGATCTGAAAAATTACAATGGAATGGACAATAGCATAGTAGTAAAGTACACTGCAGCATGTAAAGTGTTGGTCCCGTGTTTCATGAGCTGAAATAAAAGTCAGAGAAATGTACCATACGCACAAAAAGCTTATTTCACTAAAATGTTGTGCACAAATTTGTTTATATCCCTGTTAGTGAGCATTTCTCATTTGCCAAGATAATCCATCCACCTGATAGGTGTGGCATATCGAGAAGCTGATTAAACAGCATGATTATTACACAGGTGCACCTTGTGCTGGGGACAATAAAATGTGCAGTTTTGTCACACAACATAGTGCCACATTTGTCTCAAGTTTTGAGGGAGCGTGCAATTGGCATGCTGACTGCAGGAATGTCCACCAGAGCTATTGCCAGATAATTGAATGTTAATTTCTCTACCATAAGCCACCTCCAACGTAATTTTAGAGAATTTGGCAGTACGTCCAACCGGTCTCACAACCACGTGTTTGGCGTCAAGTGGGCGAGCGGTTTGCTGATGTCACCTTTGTGAATAGAATTCCATGGCATGGGCAGGAATAAGCTACAGAAAACAAACACAATTAAATTTGATCAATGGCAATTTTAATGCACAAAAACTACCGTGACGAGATCCTGTGCCCTCATTTATTTTAAGGTTTCTGTGACCAACAGATGCATATCTGTATTCCCAGTCATGTGAAATCCATAGATTAGGACCTAATGAATTTATTTCAATGGGACCGATTTCCTCATGTGAACTGTAACTCGGTAAAATCAATTAAATTGTTGCATTTATATTTTTGTTCAGTATAATAATCTTAGTATTAAAATAGTAGTAAAGTATTCTTCTTCTTCTTCTTCTTCAACAGACCCCAGGATACAGGTATAAACATCCTAAGTATCTTGTAGAAAGAGGAGGAAGGGAACCGTTACTAAGGTAAACAATAGTACATTTTGGTAGACAGAAGGTGCTCTTTGGTAAAAGGGGTAAATTGATCATCAAAAAGAAAGGAGGACCAAGGCACTCCTCATATAATTAATTAATATAGTTATTAATTATTATAATTATTAATTATTATAAGTATTAATTACTATATTTATTAATTAGCATAAATATAAAGTATCATAATTATAAATTATCATAATTATTTATTAATTATAATTAATATTCCTTATATTTATTAATTGGCATAAATATTAATTGCCGTAATTATTAAGTAGTTATAATTATGATTTATTATATTTATTAATTATTATAATTGTTATTAATTAATTAATAATTGGTCCTCTTTTCTTTTTGATGATCCTAAGTATCTTCTTGAACTCGAGCGGTTCTGTTGCAGAACACTGGTCATGAACTCACGTCTGTATGTAGCGTACAGCTGATGCGTTCATCAGGCCCACAGGTGTACAGCGAGCTGTGTAGCTGACAACCTTCCTTGAGGCGAAGGCGGGACGGTTCCACCGCAGGTACACCGCTGACGAGCTGTTAGCCACCGCACTCACGTGGTCCGGGGCTGGAGGGGAGGCCACCGGGTGATCTCGTACAGCTACAAGACACACCCACACACAGACAAAAATAACACTTCCTGTAGAAAATGCGTGCGATTGCTTCAGCTGTCGAGAAGTTATTTTTATGGTAGTGGGAGATGTGTTAGAGGCCCATGTAGAATTCAGGATGAACAGAAGCTGAAGCAGATCAATAGTAAAGAATTGCTACGATTTTTCTGTTTACTTACACACACATCCTGGGGTGCTGAGTGTCTGGTCGGCTTGGTAACCATCTCCTACCAGGCTTAATGCCAACAGTTTCACATGGTATTTCCTCCTTGGGTCTGGAAAACAATATAATGGTAGATTAAAAAGTAATTGCTGTGGAAATAAATATTATATTTTCTATCTATTGTCAACTGACCCACATACGCGTTAAAAACATCGGTGCAAACAAAAGGCACATCTGAAATGGCCATTATCAGTCAAAACATAAGAAATAAATGAAAAGTTATCAAAGTTTGCTTTTTCAGTTAAAGTACGAGCCCCTAGAGCTGGAGGGCTGACCGTTCCCTATTCACACAGAGTTCAGTGTCTCCCCCCTTTTTTGCCCTCAGAACAGCCTTAATTCGTCGGGGCACGGGACTCTACAAGGTGTTGAAAGTGTTCCACAGGGATGCTGGCCCATTTTGACTACAATGCTTCCCACAGTTGTGTCAAGTTGGCTGGATGTCCTTTTGGGTGGTGGACCATTCTTGATACACACAAGGGAAACTGTTGAGTGTGAAAAACCCAGCAGCGTTGCAGTTCTTGACACAAAATGGTGCGTCTGGCACCTACTTTTGCGCTTGCTAGATACTTTATGTCCAAAATTATTCTATATTCATTTTGTTGTCCATTTTGGCACTAGAATCAATGTTTCTGACTCATATCGATGCCACATCGACCGTTTTCAAAATGAGAAGTTGATTTTTAGGGCCAATCGCTCTTTAAAAATGCTGCAATTCAATTCAGTGTCTTTCAGTTTAAAACGCACCACACGCTAACCATCTCCTAAATCATGTCGTATTTTAGGGGACCGTTAAGGATTTGTTTTATATCTTGGTGTGAAAGGTTAGGTTCTGGGTATTGACCAGTGGAAAGGGGAGGTGGTGTGTGTGTGTCCAGGCCTGTTGTTGTGGTGGTGGGGGATGGGGCCAGGAGGCTTGGTGGGAGGCCTGGGGGGCTGGGGTGTGGGGGCCAGAGGCAGCATTCAGCTGCTAGGATCCAGGGCCCCTGGGACAAGGGGGGGGGTTGACTAGGGTCAGGGGTCAGGCCAAGATACAACAGAAGGAATCTGGGCTTCAGGACTGTGGGAGAGGAGAGAGTAGACCATTCTATGACATTTGAAATGTCTTTATTCTTTTGGAACTTCTGTGAGTGTAATGTTTACTGTTCATTATTATTGTTTATTTCACTTATGTATATTATCTACTTCACTTGCTTTGGCAATGTTAACATATGTTTCCCATGCCAATAAAGCGGCTTGAATTGAATTGAGTAGAGGAGGAGCTGGCCCCCTTTGTTTCCCCTTCTCAGGACCTGTTCCACCTGGTTTCCACTCCAGCCTTCTATCTACCCTCCACCTGGCTGCCCCTCCAGCCTTCTATCTACCCTCCACCTGGCTTCCCCTCCAGCCTTCTATCTACCCTCCACCTGGCTTCCCCTCCAGCCTTCTATCTACCCTCCACCTGGTTTCCCCTCCAGCCTTCTATCTCCCCTCCACCTGGCTTCCCCTCCAGCCTTCTATCTCCCCTCCACCTGGCTTCCCCTCCAGCCTTCTATCTACCCTCCACCTGGTTTCCCCTCCAGCCTTCTATCTACCCTCCCCTCCACCTGGTTGCTCCTCCAGCCTTCTATCTACCCTCCACCTGGTTGCTCCTCCAGCCTTCTATCTACCCTCCACCTGGTTGCTCCTCCAGCCTTCTATCTACCCTCCACCTGGTTGCTCCTCCAGCCTTCTATCTACCCTCCACCTGGTTGCCCCTACCCTCCACCTGGTTTCCCCTCCAGCCTTCTATCTACCCTCCAGCCTTCTATCTACCCTCCAGCTGGTTTCCCCTCCAGCCTTCTATCTACCCTCCACCTGGTTTCCCCTCCAGCCTTCTATCTACCCTCCACCTGGTTTCCCCTCCAGCCTTCTATCTACCCTCCACCTGGCTTCCCCTCCAGCCTTCTATCTACCCTCCACCTGGCTTCCCCTCCAGCCTTCTATCTACCCTCCACCTGGCTTCCCCTCCAGCCTTCTATCTACCCTCCACCTGGCTTCCCCTCCAGCCTTCTATCTACCCTCCACCTGGCTTCCCCTCCAGCCTTCTATCTACCCTCCACCTGGCTTCCCCTCCAGACTTCTATCTACCCTCCACCTGGCTTCCCCTCCAGCCTTCTATCTACCCTCCACCTGGCTTCCCCTCCAGCCTTCTATCTACCCTCCACCTGGCTTCCCCTCCAGCCTATCTACCCTCCACCTGGTTTCCCCTCCAGCCTTCTATCTACCCTCCACCTGGCTTCCCCTCCAGCCTTCTATCTACCCTCCAGCTGGTTTCCCCTCCAGCCTTCTATCTACCCTCCAGCTGGTTTCCCCTCCAGCCTTCTATCTACCCTCCCCTCCACCTGGTTTCCCCTCCAGCCTTCTATCTACCCTCCACCTGGTTTCCCCTCCAGCCTTCTATCTACCCTCCACCTTGGACAGATATAATATATACCATAGAAAGGGTTGTCCACTCAAATGACCCTTTCAATTTGGACACATATACACTGAGGGTACAAAACATTAAGAACACCTGCTCTTTCCATAACAGACTGACCAGGTGAATCCAGGTGAAAGCTATGATCCCTTATTGATGTCACTTGTTAAATCCACTTCAATCAGTGTAGATGAAGGGGAGGAGACGGGTTAAAGTAGGATTGGGTACTAGGTAACTGCCACTATCTTACCCTTCAACATATAGGTCTGGAGGAAGGGTTGGGAACACGAAAGGATACTAGTATTGAAGCATTTGCCTAGTATGTAACTTCAACTAATGTTATCATGAACATAAAAATAAAAATAAGTAACACTTTTGATTCCTTCTCGATAAATCTATTAACTTCCTTCTCGATAAATCTATTAACTTCCTTCTAGATAAATCTATTAACTTCCTTCTAGATAAATCTATAAACTTCCTTCTAGATAAATCTATAAACTTCCTTCTAGATAAATCTATTAACTTCCTTCTCGATAAATCTATTAACTTCCTTCTAGATAAATCTATAAACTTCCTTCTAGATAAATCTATTAACTTCCTTCTAGATAAATCTATAAACTTCCTTCTAGATAAATCTATAAACTTCCTTCTAGATAAATCTATTAACTTCCTTCTCGATAAATCTATTAACTTCCTTCTAGATAAATCTATAAACTTCCTTCTCGATAAATCTATAAACTTCCTTCTAGATAAATCTATAAACTTCCTTCTAGATAAATCTATAAACTTCCTTCTCGATAAATCTATTAACTTCCTTCTAGATAAATCTATAAACTTCCTTCTAGATAAATCTATAAACTTCCTTCTCGATAAATCTATTAACTTCCTTCTAGATAAATCTATAAACTTCCTTCTAGATAAATCTATTAACTTCCTTCTCGATAAATCTATTAACTTCCTTCTAGATAAATCTATAAACTTCCTTCTCGATAAATCTATTAACTTCCTTCTAGATAAATCTATAAACTTCCCTCTAGATAAATCTATTAACTTACTTCCAAATAAATCCTTTAACTGTTAAAAGCCTAGATTGAGATCTAATGATATCTATCTGAAGGGGGCGGCAGGTTGCCTAGTGGTTAGAGCGTCGGCTCAATAACCGAAAGGTTGATAGACCGAATCCCCGAGCCGACAAGGTAAAAATCTGTCCTTCTGCCCCTGAACAAGGCAGTTAACCCACTGTTTCCTAGGCCGTCATTGAAAATAAGAATTTGTTCTTAACTGACTTGCCTAGTTAAATAAAGGTTAAAGATCTATCAGTCTAGGGACTAAGGCACAACCACATGGACTCCTCTGCATCTGTTGGACACTATTTACATGTCAGTCATTTAGCAGACTCTCTTATCCAGAGTCACTACAGTAGTGAGTCATTTAGCAGTCTCTCTAATCCAGAGTCACTACAGTAGTGAGTCATTTAGCAGACTCTCTAATCCAGAGTCACTACAGTAGTGAGTCATTTAGCAGACTCTCTTATCCAGAGTCACTACAGTAGTGAGTCATTTAGCAGACTCTCTTATCCAGAGATACTACAGTAATGAGTCATTTAGCAGACTCTCTAATCCAGAGTCACTACAGTAGTGAGTCATTTAGCAGACTCTCTTATCCAGAGACACTACAATAGTGAGTCATTTAGCAGACTCTCTTATCCAGAGAGACACTACAGTAGTGAGTCCTTTAGCAGACTCTCTTATCCAGAGTCACTACAGTAGTGAGTCATTTAGCAGACTCTCTAATCCAGAGTCACTACAGTTGTGAGTCATTTAGCAGACTCTCTAATCCAGAGTCACTACAGTAGTGAGTGCATACATTTTCATTCTGGTCCCCCGTGGGGAATCAAACCCTCGGGCATCACAGAGGCCATTGTGAAATAGGGGACAGACAGTGCAATTCTCTATATCCAAGTCCACTGTCTCAAGACCATAGGTCATAGGTCCTTTGTCTGTCTAGCTCTGGCCAGTCCCAGGGGGCCGTGGGGTGTGGTGGTAACCTCCCCCATCCTGCTGGAGATCGGGTCCTAGTCAAGGTGTCGGAGGGGGGGGGGGGGGGGGGTTGGTGGTCAGGGTGCCATAGGGCAGCTCTGGCCCACTGGCTATACCACAATATCCAGGGATAACGTATGCAAACCAAGGATAAGATCCATGGGAACCGGTGGTGGGAAGAACATCTGGGCCCTAACCTCTGGGCCCTAACCTCTGGGCCCTAACCTCTGGGCCCTAACCTCTGGGCCCTAACCTCTGGGCCCTGACCTCTGGGCCCTGACCTCTGGGCCCTAACCCCCTTTGGAGGCTTTGCTGCTCACACAATGCTGGGAGAGGGAATGGAGAGACACTGGGGAGGGGACTGGACAGGGACTAGAGTATCCTGGTCCCAGGTCTGTGTGTGCCGTCTTGTGATGCCAAATGTGACAATGACCAAAACATAGTTGGTAAGACAGCACAAACAGGACCAGGATAGGGATGGAGAGGGGGGGGCTGGGGATGGAGAGGGGGGCTGGGGATGGAGAGGGGGGGGCTGGGGATGGAGAGGGGGGGCTGTGGATGGAGAGGGGGGGCTGGGAATGGAGAGGGGGGCTGGGGATGGAGAGGGGGGCTGGGGATGGAGTAGGGGGGGCTGGGGATGGAGAGGGGGGCTGGGGATGGAGAGGGGGGGGCTGGGGATGGAGAGGGGGGGGCTGGGGATGGAGAGGGGGGGCCGGGGATGGTGAGGGGGGGTGGGGGGGGGGTTGAGAGGGGGGGGGGGTGGAGAGGGGGGCTGGGGATGGAGAGGGGGGGCTGGGGATGGAGAGGGGGGGGCTGGGGATGGTGAGGGGGGGGCCGGGGATGGTGAGGGGGGGGGGGGTGGAGAGGGGGGCTGGGGATTGAGAGGGGGGGGCTGGGGATGGAGAGGGGGGGCTGGGGATGGAGAGGGACGTCTGTTTAGGAAACAAGGGTCAGGTCGTACTGTTCGGGCACGGACGGAGAGAAAGAGCAAGAAGACATTAAAAGATGTCAGTGCATTTCCAAAATAAGCCCCTCCCTACTCCCTCCCGGATGTTTTACAACTACACAGGAGACAGAAACTCCCCAGGCCACTGATGTTTCATTCTGTGTCCTCAAGCTGGAGTTCTATACCCACCTATACCCAATCTATACGTATACCCACCTATACCCGATCTATACTTATACCCACCTATACCCAATCTATACGTATACCCACCTATACCCAATCTATACCCGATCTATACTTACACCCACCTATACCCAATCTATACGTATACCCACCTATACCCAATCTATACCCAATCTATACTTACACCCACCTATACCCAATCTATACCCAATCTATACTTACACCCACCTATACCCAATCTATACTTACACCCACCTATACCCAATCTATACGTATACCCATCTATAACCAATCTATATCCATACCCAATCTATGTCTATACCAATCTATATCTATACCCGCCTATATACCAACATCTATACTTATACCCACCTATACCCAAACTATACCCAATCTATACTTACACCCACCTATACCCAATCTATACTTATACCCAATCTATATCTATACCCACCTATACCCGATCTATGTCTATACCCAATCTATATCTATACCCACCTATACCCAATATTTACTTAAACACACCAATACCCAATCTATACCCAATCTATACTTACACCCACCTATACCCAATCTATACCCATACCCAATCTATACCCAATCTATATCTATAACCAACTATACCTAATCTATATCTATAACCACCTATACACAATCTATATCTACACCCACCTATACTCTATCTATACATATACCCAATCTATACCTATATAGATGATACCTTTACCCAATCTATATCTATACCCAATCTATATCTATACCCACCTATACCCAATCTATATCTATATAGATCTAGATTTGGTATAGGCAGGTATAGATTTAGATTGATTTAGATTGGGTGCAGGTCTATAGATTGGGTATAGGTATAGATTTGGTACAGGTGGGTATAGGTATAGATTGGGTATAGGTGGGTATAGGTATAGATTGGGTATAGGCGGGTATAGGTATAGATTGGGTATAGGTGGGTATAGGTATAGATTGGGTATAGGCGGGTATAGGTATAGATTGGGTATAGGTGGGTATAGGTATAGATTGGGTATAGGCGGGTATAGGTATAGATTGGGTATAAGTATAGATTGGGTATAGGCGGGTTTAGATATAGATTGGGTATAGATTTAGATTGGGTACAGGTGGGTATATGTAGGTATAGGGTGTAGGTATAGATTTCTTACAGGTTGGTGTAGGTATAGATTGGGTATAGGTATAGATCGGGTACAGGTGGGTATAGGTATAGATCGGGTACAGGTGGGTATAGGTATAGATCGGGTACAGGTGGGTATAGGTATAGATCGGGTACAGGTGGGTATAGGTATAGGTATAGATCGGGTACAGGTGGGTATAGGTATAGATCGGGTACAGGTGGGTATAGGTATAGATCGGGTACAGGTGGGTATAGGTATAGATCGGGTACAGGTGGGTATAGGTATAGATCGGGTACAGGTGGGTATAGGTATAGATCGGGTACAGGTGGGTATAGGTATAGATCGGGTACAGGTGGGTATAGGTATAGGTATAGATCGGGTACAGGTGGGTATAGGTATAGATCGGGTACAGGTGGGTATAGGTATAGATCGGGTACAGGTGGGTATAGGTATAGGTATAGATCGGGTACAGGTGGGTATAGGTATAGGTATAGATCGGGTACAGGTAGGTATAGGTATAGGTATAGATCGGGTACAGGTAGGTATAGGTATAGGTATAGATCGGGTACAGGTGGGTATAGGTATAGGTATAGATCGGGTACAGGTGGGTATAGGTATAGGTATAGATCGGGTACAGGTGGGTATAGGTATAGATCGGGTATATGTATACCTATATAGGATTTTTTATTTTTATGGTTAGTCTAGCGGTCAAACCCAATTATTTTATTTTATGTTTTAAAGGTGATCATACTCGGCACTGTAAAGTAAGCCAGGATGTTTATTTCGAGAGGTATACATAGGTATACATATACCCACCTGTACCCCAGGCCACACATTGCCCCATTCATTCTGTCCTTTACACGGATCAGTCGCCCTGGTCCCTTTGCAGAAAAACAGCCCCAAAGCATGATGTTTCCACCCCCATGCTTCACAGTAGGTATGGTGTTCTTTGGATGCAACTCAGCATTCTTTGTCCTCCAAACACGATGAGTTGAGTTTTTACCAAAAAGTTATATTTTGGTTTCATCTGACCATATGACATTCTCCCAATCTTCTTCTGGATCATCCACATGCTCTCTAGCAAACGTCAGACGGGCCTGGACATGTACTGGCTTAAGCAGGGGGACACGTCTGGCACTGCAGGATTTGAGTCCCTGGCGGCGTAGTGTGTTACTGATGGTAGGTTTTGTTACTTTGGTCCCAGCTCTCTGCAGGTCATTCACTAGGTCCCCCCGTGTGGTTCTGGGATTTTTGCTCACAGTTCTTGTGATCATTTTGACCCCACGGGGTGAGATCTTGCGTGGAGCCCCAGATCGAGGGAGATTATCAGTGGTCTTGTATGTCTTCCATTTCCTAATAATTGCTCCCACAGTTGATTTCTTCAAACCAAGCTGCTTACCTATTGCAGATTCAGTCTTCCCAGCCTGGTACAGGTCTACAATTTTGGTTCTGGTGTCCTTTGACAGCTCTTTGGTCTTGGCCATAGTGGAGTTTGGAGTGTGACTGTTTGAGGTTGTGGACAGGTGTAACGGTCCTGACCTGTTTTATGTTGTTTTTTGTATGTGTTTAGGTCAGGGCATGTGTTTTGGGTGGGCAGTCTATGTTATCTGTTTCTATGTTGGTTTTGGTTGCCTGGTATGGCTCTTAATTAGAGGCAGGTGTTTTGCGTTCTCCTCTAATTAAGAGTCATATTTAGGTAGGGTGTTCTCACTGTTTGTTTGTGGGTGATTGTCTCCCGTGTCTGTGTCGATGTTACACCATACGGGATTGTTTCGGTTTGTTCGTGCGTTTTTTTTTTTGTAAGTACTTGTTCGTTCGTTCTGCGTGTGTTATGTCAGTTCGTCGTACTAAGTCTGTCTATTTTCGTTTTGTTATTTTGTTAGTTTATTCAAGTATAGTTTGTTTCGTTTTGTCTTGTAAATAAAATTCATCATGTATTCACAACCCGCTGCGCCTTGGTTCGATCACTACTCCTCCTCTTCTTATGAAGAGAGAGAGGAACGCCGTTACAGAATCACCCACCATTCCAGAGCCAAGCAGCGGAGTAAATGGAGTAAGGGACAGGAAAAGAAGGAGCAATGGACATGGGACGATATATTGGACGGAAAGGGTTGCTATACATGGGAGGAGATCCTGGCTGGTAGGGATCGCCTCCCATGGGAACAGCTGGAGGCACTGAGAAGAGCAGAGGCTACCGGAGAGAGGAACCGGAGCTATGAGGGAACGCGTCTGGCACGGAAGCCCAAAAAGCCCGTAAGTAACACCCAAAAATTTCTTGGGGGGGGCTAAGAGGTAGTGGGCCAAGGGCAGGTAGGAGACCTGCGCCCACTTCCCAGGCTTACCGTGGAGAGCGGGAGTACGGGCAGGCGCCGTGTTACGCAGTAGAGCGCACGGTGTCTCCTGTACGAGTGCATAGCCCAGTGCGGGTTATTCCACCTCCCCGCACTGGTAGGGCTAGATTGGGTATTGAGCCAGGTGTCATGAGGCCGGCTCAACGCGTCTGGTCTCCAGTGCGTCTCCTCGGGCCGGCATACATGGCACCGGCCTTACGCATGGTTTCCCCGGTTCGCCTACATAGGCCGGTGCGGGTTATTCCACCTCCCCGCACTGGTCGGGCGATCGGGAGCATTCAACCAGGTAAGGTTGGGCAGGCTCAATGCTCAAGAGTGCCAGTACGCCTCCACGGTCCGGTATTTCCGGCGCCACCTCCCCGCCCCAGCCTAGTACCTACAGTGCCTACACTACGCACTAGGCTACCAGTGCGTCTCCTGAGCCCAGTTCCTCCTCCACGCACTCTCTCTGTAGTGCGTGTATCCAGTTCGGTGCCTCCAGTTCCGGCACCACGCACAAAGCCTCCTGTGCGTCTCCAGAGCCCTGTACACACTGTATCTTCTCCCCCTACTAATCCTGATGTGCTTGTCCTCAGCCCGGTGTCACCAGTGCCGGTACCTCGCATCAGTTATAGTGGGCTTTGAGAGTACAGTGTGCCCTGTCCCTGCTCCCCGCACTAGTAGGAAGGTGCTTATCCTTAGCACGGTGCCTCCAGTTCCGGCACCACGCACCAGGTCTACAGTGCGCCGTATCCGGCCAGAGCCATCCGTCTCACCAGCGCCATCTGAGCCATCCGTCTCCCCAGCGCCATCTGAGCCATCCGTCTCCCCAGCGCCGTCTGAGCCATCCGTCTCCCCAGCGCCGTCTGAGCCATCCGTCTGCCATGAGCCTGCAAAGCCGCCCGTCTGCCATGAGCCTGCAAAGCCGCCCGTCTGCCATGAGCCTACAGAGCCGTCCGCCAGACAGGAGCCGCTAGAGCCGTCCGCCAGACAGGAGCCGCTAGAGCCGTCCGCCAGACAGGAGCCGCTAGAGCCGCCCGCCAGACAGGATCTGCCAGAGCCGCCAACCAGACAGGATCTGCCAGAGCCGCCAACCAGACAGGATCTGCCAGAGCCGCCAACCAGACAGGATCTGCCAGAGCCGCCAACCAGACAGGATCTGCCAGAGCCGCCAACCAGACAGGATCTGCCAGAGCCGCCAGCGAGCCATGAGCAGCCAGAGCCGTCAGAGAGCCATGAGCGTCGAGAGCCGTCAGCCCGCCATGAGCGTCGAGAGCCGTCAGCCCGCCATGAGCGTCGAGAGCCGTCAGCCCGCCATGAGCGTCGAGAGCCGTCAGCCTGCCATGAGCGTCGAGAGCCGTCAGCCTGCCATGAGCGTCGAGAGCCGTCAGCCTGCCATGAGCGTCGAGAGCCGTCAGCCAGCCATGAGCGTCGAGAGCCGTTCAGTCAGGATCTGCCTGAGTATATTAGTCCGGAACTGCCCCTTATTTCGGGGTTGCCCCTTGTCCCGGTGCTGGTCTTTATCCTGGTGCTGCCCCTTATCCTGGTGCTGCCCCTTGTCCCGGTGCTGCCCCTTGTCCCGGTGCTGCCCCTTGTCCCGGTGCTGCCCCTTGTCCCGGTGCTGCCCCTTGTCCCGGTGCTGCCCCTTGTCCCGGTGCTGCCCCTTGTCCCGGTGCTGCCCCTTGTCCCGGTGCTGCCCCTTGTCCTGGTGCTGGACATTCATTTAGGGGATGTTAGTTTTAGGGTGGTCATTGGGAGGGGAAGACAGAAGCGGGGAGTGACTATGGTGGTGTGGGGACAGCGTCCAGGGCCGGAGCCACCACCGTGGTCAACTGCCCACCCAGACCCTCCCCTGGACTTTGTGCTGGTGCGCCCGGCGTTCGCACCTTGAGGGGGGGGTTCTGTAACGGTCCTGACCTGTTTTATGTTGTTTTTTGTATGTGTTTAGGTCAGGGCATGTGTTTTGGGTGGGCAGTCTATGTTATCTGTTTCTATGTTGGTTTTGGTTGCCTGGTATGGCTCTTAATTAGAGGCAGGTGTTTTGCGTTCTCCTCTAATTAAGAGTCATATTTAGGTAGGGTGTTCTCACTGTTTGTTTGTGGGTGATTGTCTCCCGTGTCTGTGTCGATGTTACACCATACGGGATTGTTTCGGTTTGTTCGTGCGTTTTTTTTTTAGTAAGTACTTGTTCGTTCGTTCTGCGTGTGTTATGTCAGTTCGTCGTACTAAGTCTGTCTATTTTCGTTTTGTTATTTTGTTAGTTTATTCAAGTATAGTTTGTTTCGTTTTGTCTTGTAAATAAAATTCATCATGTATTCACAACCCGCTGCGCCTTGGTTCGATCACTACTCCTCCTCTTCTTATGAAGAGAGAGAGGAACGCCGTTACAACAGGTGTCTTTTATACTGATAACAAGTTCAAACAGGTGCCATTAATACAGGTAACGAGTGGAGGACAGAGGAGCCTCTTAAAGAAGAAGTTACAGGTCTGTGAGAGCCAGAAATCTTGCTTGTTTGTAGGTTACCAAATACTTATTTTCCACCATAATTTGCAAATAAATTAATTCAAAATCCTACAAAGTGATTTTCTGGATTTTTTTTGTTTTTTTGTCTGTCATAGTTGAAGTGTACCTATGATGAAAATTACAGGCCTCTCTCATCTTTTTAAGTCGGAGAACTTGCACAATTGGTGGCTGACTAAATACTTTTTTGCCCCACTGTATACCCAATCTATACCTATACCCGCCTATACCCAATCTATACCTACTGTAACTATCACTCACCCAGGCCACTGATGGTGTATTCTGTGTCCTCAGGCTGGAGCTGGATGGAGGGGTGTTCTGGTTGGCCATCCTCATGGTAACAGAGCCGGTAACCCTGGACGACCACGGAGCCTGGAGATGGCTGCCATCGAACCAAGATGGAGGTGCAGTTGAGAGGCTCCAGTTGCTGCAGCAGTGGGGCTGGTGGCACTGTGGGGACACAGGAAGGAGAGTCGGTATGAAGGGGATGATGAAGGACACATACTGGCACCGCTTCAGGCCAGGGCACGTAGAGGCCGATTCAGACTTAGGAGTTCACGTCTGTCCTACGGACATCTTGTAACGTCTGCTTCCAACTCACACCCTCAAACACATAGATCCCCTGAACGCAGCTCACTCTCCAGATCCCAATCACCTGAATTCTGATCACCTGTTCACACACCTGTATGTCATTATCACACACTATTTAGTTCAGTTCTTTGCACCCCATCACTGTGAGGTATTGTTTGTTTTGTGAAACACGTCTTTCAGAGCGCTGTGTTTCCCGTAATTTACTCCTCCCTTGTATGATAGTTTTTGCCTGCCTCACTAACGATGTCTTTTTGCCTATTCCCTGCCTGTACTTTAGCCTATCGGATTTCCTGTTATCAACCTATTACCTGATCTTCCGGACTACATTACTAGCCTTTTCCCTGCCTGTACTGTTGCCTTTGGACCTCCTGTGTATGACCTTCTGCCTGCCCCTGGACCCAGCTACCTGCCTCCTCCTGTGTATGACCTTCTGCCTTTCCCTGGACCCATCTACCTGCCTCCTCCTGTGTATGACCTTCTGCCTTTCCCTGGACCCAGCTACCTGCCTCCTCCTGTGTATGACCTTCTGCCTTCCCCTGGACCCAGCTACCTGCCTCCTCCTGTGTATGACCTTCTGCCTGTCCCTGGACCCAGCTACCTGCCTCCTCCTATGTATGACCTTCTGCCTGCCCCTGGACCCAGCTACCTGCCTCCTCCTGTGTATGACCTTCTGCCTGTCCCTGGACCCAGCTACCTGCCTCCTCCTGTGTATGACCTTCTGCCTGCCCCTGGACCCATCTACCTGCCTCCTCCTATGTATGACCTTCTGCCTTTCCCTTGGACCCAGCTACCTGCCTCCTCCTGTGTATGACCTTCTGCCTTTCCCTGGACCCAGCTACCTGCCTCCTCCTGTGTATGACCTTCTGCCTTCCCCTGGACCCAGCGACCCGCCTCCTCCTGTGTATGACCTTCTGCCTGTCCCTGGACCCAGATACCTGCCTCCTCCTGTGTATGACCTTCTGCCTTTCCCTGGACCCAGCTACCTGCCTCCTCCTGTGTATGACCTTCTGCCTTTCCCTGGACCCAGCTACCTGCCTCCTCCTGTGTATGACCTTCTGCCTTTCCCTGGACCCAGCTACCTGCCTCCTCCTGTGTATGACCTTCTGCCTGTCCCTGGACCCAGATACCTGCCAGCTCCTGTGTATGACCGTCTGCCTGCCCCTGGACCCAGCTACCTGCCTCCTCCTGTGTATGACCTTCTGCCTGTCCCTGGACCCAGCTACCTGCCTCCTCCTGTGTATGACCTTCTGCCTGCCCCTGGACCCAGCTACCTGCCTCCTCCTGTGTATGACCTTCTGCCTGCCCCTGGACCCATCTACCTGCCTCCTCCTATGTATGACCTTCTGCCTGCCCTTGGACCCAGCTACCTGCCTCCTCCTGTGTATGACCTTCTGCCTGTCCCTGGACCCAGCTACCTGCCTCCTCCTGTGTATGACCTTCTGCCTGTCCCTGGACCCAGATACCTGCCTCCTCCTGTGTATGACCTTCTGCCTGTCCCTGGACCCAGCTACCTGCCTCCTCCTGTGTATGACCTTCTGCCTGTCCCTGGACCCAGATACCTGCCTCCTCCTGTGTATGACCCTTCTGCCTGTCCCTGGACCCAGCTACCTGCCAGCTCCTGTGTATGACCTTCTGCCTGTCCCTGGACCAGGTACCTGCCACCTCCTGTGGTCCTATACATTAAACACCTGCTGAGAGTTGCGCTTGAAAACAGCTCTCTGTCTCCCTTCATGTTCACATCATTACAGAAGCCTGACCAAGCAGATGTGGACCTGACTACATCAATACAGTAGCCTGACCAAGCAGATGTGGACCTGACTATATCATTACAGTAGCCTGACCAAGCAGATGTGGACCTGACTACATCATTACAGTAGCCTGACCAAGCAGATGTGGACCTGACTACATCAATACAGTAGCCTGACCAAGCAGATGTGGACCTGACTACATCATTACAGTAGCCTGACCAAGCAGATGTGGACCTGACTACATCATTACAGTAGCATGACCAAGCAGATGTGGACCTGACTACATCAATACAGTAGCCTGACCAAGCTGGTTCACCCTATATCACCCTATCAGGCTGTGATGTTAGTTACCATTATTACTGGAGGTATTGGGTTAGGGTTAGACTGTGATGTTAGGTACCATTATTACTGGAGGTATTGGGTTAGGGTTAGGCTGTGATGTTAGTTACCTTTATTACTGGAGGTATTGGGTTAGACTGTGATGTTAGTTACCATTATTACTGGAGGTATTGGGTTAGACTGTGATGTTAGGTACCATTATTACTGGAGGTATTGGGTTAGACTGTGATGTTAGTTACCATTATTACTGGAGGTATTGGGTTAGGGTTAGACTGTGATGTTAGTTACCATTATTACTGGAGGTATTGGGTTAGACTGTGATGTTAGGTACCATTATTACTGGAGGTATTGGGTTAGGGTTAGACTGTGATGTTAGGTACCATTATTACTGGAGGTATTGGGTTAGGGTTAGACTGTGATGTTAGTTACCATTATTACTGGAGGTATTGGGTTAGACTGTGATGTTAGGTATCATTATTAATGGAGGTATTGGGTTAGACTGTGATGTTAGGTACCATTATTACTGGAGGTATTGGGTTAGACTGTGATGTTAGGTATCATTATTACTGGAGGTATTGGGTTAGACTGTGATGTTAGGTATCATTATTACTGGAGGTATTGGGTTAGGGTTAGACTGTGATGTTAGTTACCATTATTACTGGAGGTATTGGGTTAGACTGTGATGTTAGTTACCATTATTACTGGAGGTTTTGGGAGTGCGGTGGGAGGTCCAGGAGGAGGGTTCACACCACCCCACCCTGGTGGCTGCAGCGATCCGGAGAAGGTAGATGGTATCAGGCTGAAGGTCACCGAGGAGGTACTGGGTGTCGTTCTGGGCCAGCTCCACAGACAAAACCGTGGCGTCTGCAGCCGTGCGGTAGGAGAGGCGGTAGGCCCAGATGTTACCACGGGACAGTTTGGTGGACAGGGGTTGCCACGACACCTGGATGTCTGTAGGGCTGTAGCTGGTCAGACTGAGCTCCGGGGTACGCAAGGGCACTGAGGGAACAGGAAGAGCGAAATCCCATACATCATTATATTTTAGTCATTTAGCAGATGCTCTTTTCCAAAGCGACTTCCAATCAGTGCATCAACTAAACTAGGTAAAACAATCACATAATATGTTTAACATCATTACAAAGGTAAAATCCTTCTTCAGAAGAGCCACTATCTGAAAAATCATGCGAGTGAATATGTATATTCAATATAATAAATAGTAACATAATAAAACACTGACTCACAACGTTTACCTGAATATTACCTGAATATTATCTCAAATGAAGTGAGTTAGTGACAGGAATCATTGAGTCCCTGTCCTCTACTGCTCAATTCAATTCAATTCAAGTATATTTTATTGGTGTGAAGAAAGTATACAAATGTGTATGGCCCTACTCACCGTCCTCCAGAGTGTGTTGACAGACCTGGTCAGACATACGGCTAGCTCCCATCGGCATATACGCCACAATGTAGAAAGAGTAGTTCCAGGCTGGCTCCAAGTCATCTATGATGTAGCTGGTCGTGTCGTTGCCAATCACTGCCTGATACTCCTCATTGTTTAGTCCTGGAACGGATAGGGAGCAGATGAAAAGCATAGATTTAACGTAACGTGTAAGATGCCTCAAATGTAGGGCTCCCTTTTAAAAGAGGAATTACCTCAATGGGACCTGGTAAAATAAATGAGAATTAAAATGAAAATAGATATAAAAAGACCAGAGATCTTCACAACCCTGTTTTATATAAACAAATTGGATTCACTGTTTGGGGTAAACTACCCAGCAAACCAAAATTGGTTCTGTGAACGTTGCTCTCACATTTTGTTTGCGACAGTATGCTCCAAATATGTGTTATTACATTACCTGGAAATCTAATTGGAACATTTGGGGAATGTTCTGTGGGTGGTTGTTACAGTACATTATAGTTAATGTTAGGATAAAATTATACGGATATTTCATTTAAAAACATTGTTTGAATGTTTTTTGGGGATGTTATCATCCTAACGTTAAAACCATAACTATAACTTGTAGTCAAAGGGCTACCTACCACCCTTGAAACAGAACTGGAAAATGACAACATCATTTTGTAGATAATTGTAATTAAGTTGAAGAATTTGTGATCTACAACTTGTAAAAAATTAAAATTAATTTAAATATCATAAATCAAAAGGGTACAATTTCGAAATCATAGCCCATTTTGGGTAATTTCCCCTAGCAACATTATGAGGTTGCCATGTTAAATCTTGGTTACCATCGTTACACACATTCCATTGTCCATGTTAAATCTTGGTTACCATCGTTACACACATTCCATTGTCCATGTTTACAGAAAGAAACGTATGTACCGGACCGGAGGAATCCCAAAATAATGCGAGATTAGAAGCTGTTGAAAAATCTCAGATGCCAGAACAGTATTTTATTTAGTTGTCGGGACCCTTGCTTGTTTTGAGAGCAGTGTAAGCTAGCAAACGTTGACCTGTCTTTAGTTTGGCTAGCAGGAAAGAGCAATGATGGCCCTTGTAGGCTAAGTACAGCTGCCCAAAGGGCCCTGTATTAACCGAGAAGTTCTGTGAGCCAGTGTACAACAAAAGTAACCAAAGTGAAACTGTGTTTTTGATGCTAAATATCATAACTTTGATTAAAGAAAAAAAATGTATGTGCATTTTTTTTACACGTTTTGAATCATTCATCCTCATAACACTATATACATAATGTTGCAGTTCAGTTTTCTGGGTCACGGAGCAACACATTTTTGGTAGGTTGCCCTTGGACTGTTACAGGGAATCTTAGCTAATGTTCCGGGAATGTTTCTGGTTTGCTGGGTAGTCTTTCTGCTAATAGTCTCTCTTGCCCCTCAGATTTTCTGTAAACATTGACCTAATGCAGAGCAGAGTCACATTCCCTGTGACATGTCTTTCCTGCCCACAGGCCTCAAACAGTCCTAACCTGTGAGTTAAAGAAAAATATTTTGTTTACTTTTGTCTGCATCCACTTTTTTAAGTGTTTTTTTTTTTTTTAGCAACTGTCAGCAATTATTGTTGTTTAAAATGTCAGTTAACTAATGTTTGTAGATTATCTTTTGATTAAAAAAACATGAGCTGGCGCACACAGAAAAATTTGTTTGTGTGGAGGTGCTGACTAATGATTCGGGCATCACGTTTCTGCATCACTGTGACTTCCTGTCTCCTTGTGGACCCTTGTAGACGGTCTCCTTGTGGATCCTGAGGAAGGCACAGTGACGTCGAAATGTTGGTAAATACCCATTAAATTGCTGGGAGTTTATATATTGAGTGTGCGACTTTCTTTATTTTGATAGTTTGTAGATTATCTTCTAACATTACAAGTGTTTGGATGTCTGTTTGGTCTGGAGTACTAGACAGAGTAAGTCAGGCTTAAAGAAAATGGTGTCCTGTCCCTTTAAGAGCGAGAGCGGTGTGGTTGAGAAGGTTGAGGGTGGACAATGGCACGCCATGGCTGTTGTTATTTTGGAGCGTTGGCCATTCTTCCTGTTTAAACCTCGACCTCGCCGTGGCGACAACAGATGGCCTCCAAGGAAAGCTGGTCACACATTAGGCTACTAGAGGTGTAGAGGTTAGAGCCCTGCCTGCCTCCATCACCTATTGAGGTGGACTGGACTCCCTTTCACTCCTTTCAATAGCGTCATAGTGAAGTTCAACAAGTTCAACCACCATTTGCAACACTTCTCGGTGATCTTTGGCGCCTGTAACATATTGGTATAAAATAAAACATATATTTGTATGAAGAAGAAAAAGAACTTTTCCACACCTCTGTTATTCTCGTCAGTGATTTCTTTAGAACGCCCACATATCAAACAATATTTGAATTGTCATCATGTTTTAACCAGAAAGTCCCTTCAGATAAATCATCTCTTTTCCTAGAGAGATCAGATAGCTGTGACTTGTGGACATTCCTTTTTGTCATCTATCCTTGTGAGACTACATGCTAATTTCTCCCTCTTTACTCCTGCCTTCAGCCTTCATGTAGTGTACAGAGTATGTGATGACTTATGTCAGCATTATACAGATGTAGGATCTTAATTTGATTACTATTTTGTTGCTGAGAATTTTTCTGCATGGCAGGAAATGCAAACTTGCAATGTTTTTTAGGTTTAAAAAGGCTTCTATAGTTCCACTTTGAAACTTCAGACTTGATTTGCCCTAACAAAATATAATTTCAACCCTTACAAAAAATGTCCATTAATTAGAATCCACATAATAATAATTATTGTTGCTGCAGGATTATTTTCCTGCTGTAGCAAACTTGCTCAAATTAAGATCCTACATCTGTAATAGGACATTATAAAGGCTCATACACGCTTATAACAAGTCGTTTACCCTCAGCCTTCATGTAGTGTACAGAGTAAGCAATGACTTTATCAGCGTTGTAGATGGGTCTCTCCCAGGCCAGTAGGATGGCCGAGGAGGAGATGGTTTCAGCGTAGATGTTCCTGGGCGCGCTGGGCCGGTCCTCAGACATCACCACGATGAGGCGTGCCATGGACAGAACACTGCCCTGGTCGTTCTCCGCCACACACTGATAGAAGGCATCGTCCTCCGGGGTGATCTGAGTGATCACCAGTTTACTGTGGAGGGAAACACAGACTTAGTGAACATCGAGTTATACAGTTTTATTATGTATACATTGGGATTAGGTTTCCTCAAATGTATTGTAGGGCACTATTACTACAATCTGTTCTTGTTATACTGAAACTGTGAAGTTTTGTAATCCAAAAGAAAATGAAATAGCTAAATCTATTTTGATTTGTTAAGGGATAAGTGGTGAATTGTCTAATAAGTTTAATAAGGTGGAATAAGTTCAGGTTCTACCTGTTGTACATCTTGATTCTGCCGTTCAGGTGCACCTCCTCTCCATTCTTCAGCCAGGTGATGCGAGGTGGGGGCACACCCTGAGCCTGGCACATGAAACGGGCAGTGCCAGCTCTGGGACGAGTCTGGCTCTCTGGCCTCTCCACCATGGACGGAGGCTCTGGAGGGACATAACAACAGGTAGATGAGGTTAGTTTCCCCCTATAACGGGTAGATGAGGTTAGTTTCCCCCTATAACGGGTAGATGAGGTTAGTTTCCCCCTATAACGGGTAGATGAGGTTAGTTTCCCCCTATAATGTGTAGATGAGGTTAGTTTTCCCCTGTTAATGAGTAGATGAGGTTAGTTTCCCCCCTTTAGTTTCCCCATTTAACGAGTAGATGAGGTTAGTTTCCCCCTTTAACTGGTAGATGAGGTTAGTTTCCCCCTTTAATGGGTAGATGAGGTTAGTTTCCCCCCTTTAGTTTCCCCATTTAACGAGTAGATGAGGTTAGTTTCCCCCTTTAATGGGTAGATGAGGTTAGTTTCCACATTTAACAGGTAGATAAGGATAGTTTCCCCCTTTAGTTCCCCATTTAACGAGTAGATGAGGTTAGTTTCCCCTTTAGTTTCCCCCTTTAACGGGTAGATGAGGTTAGTTTCCACCTTTAACAGGTAGATAAGGATAGTTTCCCCCTTTAGTTACCCCATTTAACGGGTAGATGAGGTTAGTTTCCCCCTTTAACGGGTAGATGAGGTTAGTTTCCCCCTTTAACGGGTATATGAGGTTAGTTTCCCCCTTACTTAATAAATCTCTTTGAGCGTCTGGAAAAAACGCTATTCAATTCCACTCAAAACATACAAGGATGATGGTTGAGGTCAAAGACAATATAACAGTTCGATCTCTGTGGTTCCAGTACTCTTCATTATAGTCTGGAATCACATATATTGGAGCAATGAATAAGGGCATACGATTCTGGAATCCGAGACATAGATTTAAGCTAGTCCTGGACAACAAAAAAAAAAAAAACACTTTCAATGAAAGATTATCGACTGAGCAGGCTTATTCTGTTGTGCAGGAAGGAAATGTACCCAAGGATTGTACCCACCTAGCACGGTGAGGTTGGCAGCAGCGACAGTGTGGTTGCGTGTTCCTGGTGTGGTGGCTCTACAGAGGTAGACTCCATTGTGCTGAGGCTTCACATTACTGATCAAGAGGTTCCCACTGACAAAACCACATCAAACTTGACTTGACACATTTGAAAGACACTTTTACCGTTAAAACACACTTTTACCGTTAAACACACTTTTACCGTTAAAACAAACACCGTAGTAAAAACAAAAGAACATAAAACACAACAAATGTCTTAAAAAATTACTAATACAACCACTGATTAAAGGCCAAGCTAAATAGGACAGTCATTAAGGTACAGTCAGCCACAAACGAAGTAAACAGCAGTATTGGGGGGGCGAAGCGTCAGATGGCTGATTCTCAGTTGAATGTCTATCTTACCTGCCCAGCACCCTGGCATTGTAAACGTCAATGGGTTTACTGTCGACTCGGCTCCAGGATATGATGGGTCTGGGGTTGCCCGTAGCAATACACTCCAGAACCACAGTGTGGTGGAGGGACACCGTCACGTTCTGGGGGCCCGCTATGATTCGGGGCCTCTGACGGGGCTTAGGGCCAACACCTGAAACAGATAGGACGACCAAGACACATGTCAAGTAAGCAATAAACAACGTTTCTATGTACAGTAGTATAAATATACCAGGAAGTGGAGGGGTGATACAGTCGTCCATAGGAGAAACACACAGATTCAAATCAAATCAAATTTATTTATATAGCCCTTCGTACATCAGCTGATATCTCAAAGTGCTGTACAGAAACCCAGCCTAAAACCCCCAAACAGCAAGCAATGCAGGTGTAGAAGCAAGGTGGCTAGGAAAAACTCCCTAGAAAGGCCAAAACCTAGGAAGAAACCTAGAGAGGAACCAGGCTATGAGGGGTGGCCAGTCCTCTTCTGGCTGTGCCCGGGTGGAGATTGCTTCCTTTATTGAATAAATGTGGTGTTGACAGTTTATTCTCAATCACCTGGTTTGATAACGGAGAGCGTTGCCTCGCTGCTCTTGACGCGGTTGCCGATATTGGTGGCCACACAGCGGTACTTCCCAGCATCCTCTAGCTGGACGTTGTGGATCTGGAGAACTCCGTTGGGCAGGACTGTGATTCTATAGAGACATGGTATAGTCAGTGATAGTTAGTACCAGGACCTGATAGAACAGTATAGTGGATAGTTATGGTCAGGACCTGATAGAACAGTATAATGGATAGTGATGGTCAGGACCTGATAGAACAGTATAGTGGATAGTGATGGTCAGGACCTGATGAGATTCAAGTAAAATCAAGAGACAAATGCAGTCTTGTATTTTGAATTGTACCATAACATAAACAACAGGTATAATATCAATACCATACTGGTATGATTAGATTTTTATTCTTTTTAACTATACAGCTATGAGTGAAATGACAAATGCTTCTTGACCACAGCTCGTGTAAGTAAGCATGGTCCAGCTGCAGACCCTAAACATCGCTTGTAGAACCTTTTACGTGAAAACACATTTTGCCCCGATATTCAAATACTGTACCTGTCTGTCTCCAGCAGTAGTGTGCTTTGGTCTAGCTCCCAGGTCACGCTGGCAGGAGGGTTAGAGGTCACCTGACAGGTGAACCTGGCCACGGAACCCTCAGTCACCTCCAAAAGCACGGGATGCACCACGAACGGTGAGATATCTGGAAGGCACAATGAAAGACCAATTAGCTACGGGACACAGCACACAGTCTGGCCAAAGGAAGCAGTGGGTTACTCCGTCTAGTATTGACTCTCCACAACACACAGTCTGGCCAAAGGAAGCAGTGGGTTACTCAGTCTAGTATTGACTCTCCACAACACACAGTCTGGCCAAAGGAAGCAGTGGGTTACTCCGTCTAGTATTGACTCTCCACAGCACACAGTCTGGCCAAAGGAAGCAGTGGGTTACTCCGTCTAGTATTGACTCTCCACAGCACACAGTCTGGCCAAAGGAAGCAGTGGGTTACTCCGTCTAGTATTGACTCTCCACAGCACACAGTCTGGCCAAAGGAAGCAGTGGGTTACTCAGTCTAGTATTGACTCTCCACAACACACAGTCTGGCCAAAGGAAGCAGTGGTTACTCCGTCTAGTATTGACTCTCCACAAAACACAGTCTGGCCAAAGGAAGCTGTGGTTACTCAATGTAAGACTCAATGTATTTCTACCAACGAGGCTCAACGTATTTCTGCCCACGAGGCTCAATGTATTTCTACCAACGATGCTCAATGTATTTCTTCCCACGAGGCTCAACGTATTTCTGCCCATGAGGCTCAACGTATTTCTGCCCACGAGGCTCAATGTATTTCTACCAACGAGGCTCAATGTATTTCTGCACACGAGGCTCAACGTATTTCTGCCCACGAGGGTCAATGTATTTCTACCAACGAGGCTCAATGTATTTCTGCCCACGAGGCTCAACGTATTTCTGCCCACGAGGCTCAATGTATTTCTACCAACGATGCTCAATGTATTTCTTCCCACGAGGCTCAACGTATTTCTGCCCATGAGGCTCAACGTATTTCTGCCCACGAGGCTCAATGTATTTCTACCAACGAGGCTCAATGTATTTCTGCACACGAGGCTCAACGTATTTCTGCCCACGAGGGTCAATGTATTTCTACCAACGAGGCTCAATGTATTTCTGCCCACGAGGCTCAACGTATTTCTGCCCACGAGGCTCAATGTATTTCTACCAACGATGCTCAATGTATTTCTTCCCACGAGGCTCAACGTATTTCTGCCCATGAGGCTCAACGTATTTCTGCCCACGAGGCTCAATGTATTTCTACCAACGAGGCTCAATGTATTTCTGCACACGAGGCTCAACGTATTTCTGCCCACGAGGGTCAATGTATTTCTACCAACGAGGCTCAATGTATTTCTGCCCACGAGGCTCAATGTATTTCTGCCCACGAGGCTCAATGTATTTCTGCCCACGAGGCTCAACGTATTTCTACCAACGAGGCTCAATGTTCTAAACTGCCCTTAGAACACACAGACTGCCCTTAGAACACACAGACTGCCCTTAGAACACACAGACTGCCCTTAGAACACACAGACTGCCCTTAGAACACACAGACTGCCCTTAGAACACACAGACTGCCCTTAGAACACACAGACTGCCCTTAGAACACACAGACTGCCCTTAGAACACACAGACTGCCCTTAGAACACACAGACTGCCCTTAGAACACACAGACTGCCCTTAGAACACACAGACTGCCCTTAGAACACACAGACTGCCCTTAGAACACACATAGAATAACCAGGGAGTTGATGAGTTCTAGAAGCAAATTGGTGCAACATATTCAAATGTATTGATTTACTTTACCATTAAGTCCAGGTGAGGCAGTTAAGAACAAATGACTGACTGGAAGGTCTGTAGGACTTTACCATTTAAAAACGTTTCTCTGATGAACTTGTTATCAAGTTGTTTCACAAAACGACTGCATTGATTTCAACAACTTTGCTTGGGAATTTGAATATTCAGCTTTCAGTCTAATTGTTTGAAGATATGAGGTCAAGTCTGTCAAATCCTGACGTTGATAAATGTGATCTGAATCCACGAGGGAGTTTGATACATCCCAGCCATCACGATCTTGTCTTTGAGCCAATCAGCTGTGCAGCTGGTCAGCTGGACGGATCAATAGACCAATCAATAGATCAATGGGAGAATGGCATTGAATGATGATTGGTCATAAATTAAAACGAATCAATGGGCTGGCTCTCAGGAGATAAGGCTTTAAGACTGCAGATAGATGAAGAAGGAGGCGGAGGAAGAGGAGGAGGAAGAGGAGAAATATAAATAATAAAAGTATGATAATGATTCATCACAGAGATCTTCAATAACGAATACTAGAAGTTTCTGTCTGTCTCACCATTGAGTACGTAATACAAAACACAATGTGTCATCGGAAACTACAGAAACTGATGTAGTGTCCATTTGAGTCAGGATGGCGGAGTGATGAGCTCAGCCACGTCCTGCAACTAACTAGGAATCTTTCCATACGCATACCCTAAAACTCACAAATCCACTGGAAACATATAGGTACCATATGTGTTTACCCTTCAATATGTGTGTTTTTAGTGATAACACATCTGAACCTTCCCCCCTCATTCACAGGACCAATATCATGTTAAAGACCCCAGTCACAGGACCAGGCCAATACCATGTTAAAGACCTCAGTCACAGGACCAGGCCAATACCATGTTAAAGACCACAGTCACAGGACCAGGCCAATACCATATTAAAGACCCCAGTCACAGGACCAGGTCAATACCATGTTAAAGAACACAGTCACAGGACCAGGCCAATATCATGTTAAAGACCCCAGTCACAGGACCAGGCCAATACCATGTTAAAGACCTCAGTCACAGGACCAGGTCAATACCATGTTAAAGACCCCAGTCACAGGACCAGGTCAATACCATGTTAAAGACCACAGTCACAAGACCAGGTAAACACCATGTTAAAGACAACAGTCACAGGACCAGGTAAATACCATGTTAAAGACCACAGTCACAGGACCAGGTAAATACCATGTTAAAGATCACAGTCACAGGACCAGGTCAATACCATGTCAAAGACCCCAGTCACAGGACCAGGTCAATACCATGTTAAAGAACACAGTCACAGGACCAGGCCAATATCATGTTAAAGACCCCAGTCACAGGACCAGGCCAATACCATGTTAAAGACCTCAGTCACAGGACCAGGCCAATGCCATGTTAAAGACCACAGTCACAGGACCAGGTCAATACCATGTTAAAGACCCCAGTCACAGGACCAGGTCAATACCATGTTAAAGACCACAGTCACAGGACCAGGTCAATACCATGTTAAAGAAAACAGTCACAGGACCAGGTCAATACCATGTTAAAGAACACAGTTACAGGACCAGGTCAATGCCATGTTAAAGAACACAGTCACAGGACCAGGTCAATACCATGTTAAAGATCCCAGTCACGGGACCAGGTAAATACCATGTTAAAGACCACAGTCACAGGACCAGGTCAATACCATGTTAAAGACCTCAGTCACAGGACCAGGTAAATACCATGTTAAAGACCACAGTCACAGGACCAGGTAAATACCATGTTAAAGATCACAGTCACAGGACCAGGTCAATACCATGTCAAAGACCCCAGTCACAGGACCAGGTCAATACCATGTTAAAGAACACAGTCACAGGACCAGGCCAATATCATGTTAAAGACCCCAGTCACAGGACCAGGCCAATACCATGTTAAAGACCTCAGTCACAGGACCAGGCCAATGCCATGTTAAAGACCACAGTCACAGGACCAGGTCAATACCATGTTAAAGACCCCAGTCACAGGACCAGGTCAATACCATGTTAAAGACCACAGTCACAGGACCAGGTCAATACCATGTTAAAGAAAACAGTCACAGGACCAGGTCAATACCATGTTAAAGAACACAGTTACAGGACCAGGTCAATGCCATGTTAAAGAACACAGTCACAGGACCAGGTCAATACCATGTTAAAGATCCCAGTCACGGGACCAGGTAAATACCATGTTAAAGACCACAGTCACAGGACCAGGTCAATACCATGTTAAAGACCTCAGTCACAGGACCAGGTCAATACCATGTTAAAGAACACAGTCACAGGACCAGGTCAATACCATGTTAAAGAACACAGTCACAGGACCAGGTCAATACCATGTTAAAGACCCCAGTCACAGGACCAGGTAAATACCATGTTAAAGACCACAGTCACAGGACCAGGTCAATACCATGTTAAAGACCACAGTCACAGGACCAGGTCAATACCATGTCAAAGACCCCAGTCACTGGACCAAGTCAATACCATGTTAAAGACCCCAGTCACAGGACCAGGTCAATACCATGTTAAAGACCACAGTCACAGGACCAGGTCAATACCATGTCAAAGACCCCAGTCACAGGACCAGGTAAACACCATGTTAAAGACCACAGTCACAGGACCAGGTCAATACCATGTTAAAGACCACAGTCACAGGACCAGGGTCAATACCATGTCAAAGACCCCAGTCACAGGACCAGGTCAATACCATATTAAAGACCCCTGTCACAGGACCAGGTCAATACCATGCCAAAGACCCCAGTCACAGGACCAGGTCAATACCATGTTAAGGACCACAGTCACAGGACCAGGTCAATACCATGTTAAAGACCACAGTCACAGGACCAGGTCAATACCATGTTAAAGACCCCAGTCACAGGACCAGGTTAATACCATGTTAAAGACCCCAGTCACAGGACCAGGCCAATACCATGTTAAAGAACACAGTCACAGGACCAAGTCAATACCATGTTAAAGACCACAGTCACAGGTCAATACCATGTTAAAGACCCCAGTCACAGGACCAGGTCAATACCATGTTAAAGACCACAGTCACAGGACCAGGTCAATACCATGTCAAAGACCCCAGTCACAGGACCAGGTCAATACCATGTTAAAGAACACAGTCACAGGACCAGGTCAATACCATGTCAAAGACCCCAGTCACAGGACCAGGTAAACACCATGTTAAAGACCACAGTCACAGGACCAGGTCAATACCATGTTAAAGACCATAGTCACAGGACCAGGTCAATACCATGTCAAAGACCCCAGTCACAGGACCAGGTCAATACCATATTAAAGACCCCAGTCACAGGACCAGGTCAATACCATGCCAAAGACCCCAGTCACAGGACCAGGTCAATACCATGTTAAGGACCACAGTCACAGGACCAGGTCAATACCATGTTAAAGACCACAGTCACAGGACCAGGTCAATACCATGTTAAAGAACACAGTCACAGGACCAGGTCAATACCATGTCAAAGACCCCAGTCACAGGACCAGGTCAATACCATGTTAAAGACCACAGTCACAGGACCAGGTCAATACCATGTCAAAGACCCCAGTCACTGGACCAGGTTAATACCATATTAAAGACCCCAGTCACAGGACCAGGTTAATACCATGTTAAAGACCACAGTCACAGGACCAGGTAAATACCATGTTAAAGACCACAGTCACAGTACCAGGTCAATACCATGTCAAAGACCCCAGTCACAGGACCAGGTCAATACCATGTTAAAGACCCCAGTCACAGGATCAGATCAATACCATGTTAAAGACCCCAGTCACAGGACCAGGTCAATACCATGTTAAAGACCTCAGTCACAGGACCAGGTCAATACCATATTAAAGACCCCAGTCACAGGACCAGGTCAATACCATGTCAAAGACCCCAGTCACGGCCTCCCGGGTGGCGCGGTGGTCTAGGGCACTGCATCGCAGTGCTAACTGCGCCACCAGAGTCTCTGGGTTCGCCCCCAGGCTCTGTCGCAGCCGGCCGCGACCGGGAGGTCCGTGGGGCGACGCACAATTGGGCCAGCGTCGTCCGGGTTAGGGAGGGTTTGACCGGTAGGGATTTCCTTGTCTCATCGCGCTCCAGCGACTCCTGTGGCAGGCTTGGCGCAGTGCGCGCTAACCAAGGGGGGCCAGGTGCACGGTGTTTCCTCTGACACATTGGTGCGGCTGGCTTCCGGGTTGGAGGCGCGCTGTGTTAAAGAAGCAGTGCGGCTTGGTTGGGTTGTGCTTCGGAGGACGCATAGCTTTCGACCTTCGTCTCTCCCGAGCCCGTACGGGAGTTGTAGCGATGAGACAAGATAGTAATTACTAGCGATTGGATACCACGAAAATTGGGGAGAAAAGGGGTTAAATAAAAAAAAAATAATAATAAATAAATAAATATAAAAAAAAGACCCCAGTCACAGGACCAGGTCAATACCATGTTAAAGACCCCAGTCACAGGACCAGGTCAATACCATGTTAAAGACCACAGTCACAGGACCTTGTTGCGGGCCGGGCTCCTGCAAGCTGACTTCGGTCATCAGTTGAATGGTGTTTCCTACGAAGCAGCTGGCTTCCGTGTTAGGAAGCGCGGTTTGGCGGGTCATGTTTCGGGGGACGCATGACTTGACCTTCCCCTCTCCCGAGCACTTTGGGGAGTTGCAGCGATGAGACAAGATCGTAATTGGATCGAAATTGGGAAGAAAAAGGGGGGTGTAAAAAAAAAGAAGATATATGTTTTTTTTTTGTAACATGAGAAACATCTTGAAAACAATGGAACCATGGAATGTAGCTCTAGGTCCTCCCCACCCGGAGCCAGAACTACCCTGGGGCCTGCTAAGATGATCTAAATGCCCGCCCATAGATGAAGAGGCCAGGCCATCCTCTCTGGCGGGGGTTTCTGCCGGTGGTTGGGGTCAGCCATGTTGAGGGGTGTGGCCTGGGCAGCAGACTACTCCACTAATATGGTCAGCCCAGCCTAGCTTTGTTGTAAACAGCAGATCAATGGACAGGTCAGACTGCACAAAGGTTCCCTTAAAGAGGGCAGGGTTCAAACCCCCCCCCTGTCCATCCAATTTCAGCTCAAATTGGGGGGGGGAGACCGGTCGGATCGAAGACTGTTATCGGTCTGGTCAGCTATTGTCTACCAAAAAAAAAAAAAATGGGACTTGTTGGGACTTTGTTTTTTTGTTAAGATGTTTTGTATTCGAATATGAAACAATGTTGCTGCAGTATGACTGTAAAGATGAGGACGTAGTGTGATGTCATAGAGCATGTTGCTTTATGACATCAGTGGTATAACGATGACTGTTATCAAACTGAAATCAGACGTAATAATAATAAACATCACAGAACTATTGTAGCTTTCCTTCCCTGAGCTTTTTTTTCAGACGTTTGATAATATAACCTAGTCACCCGCATGACAGATCGGGCCTAGTCTATACATACATAGAACAATAGAGTTTCCCTTGACAATGATAGTGAGTGTGGGAGAGGTCAGCGACTGGAGAGCCACTGAAAGGACCAACGGACTAGTGAAAGGACAGAGGACAGCAGGACAGGGCAACCCCCAGGCCCAGCACAGAGCTCAGAGCAGACCAGGCCAGGCGGTGACATCACAAAGCCTTTCCCATGCAACCCTTGACCTCTCTGGGCCTCTGGGACCGATGGGGAGCAGCAGAGAGAAAGAGAGATGCCCCTCCCCCAACCTCTGCCTCCCCAACCTCCATACAGCTGGCCAAAACCTTTTAACCCTTTAGGAGCCACGCTCATCATTGCCAGATCTAACAACTATTATCAAAACATAAAATAAACTGAGAAACATTGATATTGGTGTTGCTTTTGATAAACAAGGAATATGTGAAACTTAGAATATCGCCCCCATCCCTAAATTATGTCCTACAGGAAAATATTTTAAAAATATACTTCCCAAAAGATAAACCAGACTAAACTAAAGCCAACTCCTGTAATTGTGTGTCTAAGAACTGGCCTGGTGATGCTAAATAGACCATAGATATGGACAGATGTCCTGTCCACTAAGGTGTGGACAAACTAATGCCCTGCAACAGAGTCTTTTCTTTTGGGCCAGTCAGGAACAGTCAGAGCCAGTCAGAGCCAGTCAGGAACAGTCAGAGCCAGTCAGGAACAGTCAGGAACAGTCAGGAACAGTCAGGAACAGTCAGAGCCAGTCAGGAACAGTCAGGAACAGTCAGGGCCAGTCAGGAACAGTCAGAGCCAGTCAGAGCCAGTCAGGAACAGTCAGGAACAGTCAGGAACAGTCAGGGCCAGTCAGGAACAGTCAGGAACAGTCATAAACAGTCAGAAACAGTCAGGGCCAGTCAGGAACAGTCAGGAACAGTCAGGGCGAGTCAGGAACAGTCAGGGCGAGTCAGGAACAGTCAGGAACAGTCAGGAACAGTCAGGGCGAGTCAGGAACAGTCAGGAACAGTCAGGGCCAGTCAGGAACAGTCAGGGCGAGTCAGGAACAGTCAGGAACAGTCAGGAACAGTCAGGGCGAGTCAGGAACAGTCAGGAACAATCAGGAACAGTCAGGGCCAGTCAGGAACAGTCAGGGCCAGTCAGGAACAGTCAGAGCCAGTCAGGAACAGTCAGGAACAGTCAGAAACAGTCAGGGCCAGTCAGGAACAGTCAGAGCCAGTCAGGAACAGTCAGGAACAGTCAGGAACAGTCAGAAACAGTCAGAAACAGTCAGGGCCAGTCAGGAACAGTCAGGAACAGTCAGGGCGAGTCAGGAACAGTCAGGGCGAGTCAGGAACAGTCAGGAACAGTCAGGAACAGTCAGGGCGAGTCAGGAACAGTCAGGAACAGTCAGGGCCAGTCAGGAACAGTCAGGAACAGTCAGGGCGAGTCAGGAACAGTCAGGGCGAGTCAGGAACAGTCAGGAACAGTCAGGAACAGTCAGGAACAGTCAGGGCCAGTCAGGAACAGTCAGGGCCAGTCAGGAACAGTCAGGGCCAGTCAGGAACAGTCAGGGCCAGTCAGGAACAGTCAGGAACAGTCAGGAACAGTCAGGGCCAGTCAGGAACAGTCAGGGCGAGTCAGGAACAGTCAGGAACAGTCAGGAACAGTCAGGGCGAGTCAGGAACAGTCAGGGCCAGTCAGGAACAATCAGGGCCAGTCAGGAACAGTCAGGGCGAGTCAGGAACAGTCAGGAACAGTCAGGGCCAGTCAGGAACAGTCAGAGCCAGTCAGGAACAGTCAGGGCCAGTCAGGACCAGTCAGGAACAGTCAGAGCCAGTCAGGAACAGTCAGGAACAGTCAGGAACAGTCAGGAACAGTCAGAGCCAGTCAGGAACAGTCAGGAACAGTCAGGGCCAGTCAGGAACAGTCAGGAACAGTCAGGAACAGTCATAAACAGTCAGAAACAGTCAGGGCCAGTCAGGAACAGTCAGGAACAGTCAGGGCGAGTCAGGAACAGTCAGGGCGAGTCAGGAACAGTCAGGAACAGTCAGGAACAGTCAGGGCGAGTCAGGAACAGTCAGGAACAGTCAGGGCCAGTCAGGAACAGTCAGGGCGAGTCAGGAACAGTCAGGAACAGTCAGGAACAGTCAGGGCGAGTCAGGAACAGTCAGGAACAATCAGGAACAGTCAGGGCCAGTCAGGAACAGTCAGGGCCAGTCAGGAACAGTCAGAGCCAGTCAGGAACAGTCAGGAACAGTCAGAAACAGTCAGGGCCAGTCAGGAACAGTCAGAGCCAGTCAGGAACAGTCAGAGCCAGTCAGGAACAGTCAGGAACAGTCAGGGCCAGTCAGGGCCAGTCAGGAACAGTCAGAGCCAGTCAGGAACAGTCAGGAACAGTCAGGAACAGTCAGAAACAGTCAGAAACAGTCAGGGCCAGTCAGGAACAGTCAGGAACAGTCAGGGCGAGTCAGGAACAGTCAGGGCGAGTCAGGAACAATCAGGAACAGTCAGGAACAGTCAGGGCGAGTCAGGAACAGTCAGGAACAGTCAGGGCCAGTCAGGAACAGTCAGGAACAGTCAGGGCGAGTCAGGAACAGTCAGGGCGAGTCAGGAACAGTCAGGAACAGTCAGGAACAGTCAGGAACAGTCAGGAACAGTCAGGGCCAGTCAGGAACAGTCAGGGCCAGTCAGGAACAGTCAGGGCCAGTCAGGAACAGTCAGGGCCAGTCAGGAACAGTCAGGAACAGTCAGGAACAGTCAGGGCGAGTCAGGAACAGTCAGGGCCAGTCAGGAACAGTCAGGGCGAGTCAGGAACAGTCAGGAACAGTCAGGAACAGTCAGGGCGAGTCAGGAACAGTCAGGGCCAGTCAGGAACAATCAGGGCCAGTCAGGAACAGTCAGGGCGAGTCAGGAACAGTCAGGAACAGTCAGGGCCAGTCAGGAACAGTCAGAGCCAGTCAGGAACAGTCAGGGCCAGTCAGGACCAGTCAGGAACAGTCAGGGCCAGTCAGGAACAATCAGGGCCAGTCAGGGCGAGTCAGGAACAGTCAGGAACAGTCAGGAACAGTCAGGAACAGTCAGGAACAGTCAGGGCCAGTCAGGGCCAGTCGGGAACAGTCTGGAACAGTCAGAGCCAGTCAGGAACACTCAGGGCCAGTCAGGGCCAGTCGGGAACAGTCAGGAACAGCCAGGAACAGCCAGGGCCAGTCAGAGCCAGTCAGGAACAATCAGGGCCAGTCAGGAACAGTCAGAGCCAGTCAGGAACAGTCTGGAACAGTCAGAGCCAGTCAGGAACAGTCAGAGCCAGTCAGGAACAATCAGGGCCAGTCAGGAACAATCAGGGCCAGTCAGGAACAGTCAGAGCGAGTCAGGAACAGTCAGAGCCAGTCGTCAGAGCCAGTCAGGAACAGTCAGAGCCAGTCAGGGCCAGTCGGGAACAGTCAGGAACAGTCAGAGCCAGTCAGGAACAGTCAGAGCCAGTCAGGAACAGTCAGAGCGAGTCAGGAACAGTCGGGAACAGTCAGGGCCAGTCGGGAACAGTCAGGAACAGTCAGGAACAGTCAGGACAGGCCAGACAGAGGGCTAAAAGTGACAGACAATCACACAGAGAGAGCACTGGTCTACACTGACAATGAACCTACACAAGAACACGGCAGACTGACTGATCCCATTTTCCAGGAAATTGTGTGTGTGTGAAAGTGTATAGGCCTGTGTGTGTGTGTGTGTGTGTGTGTGTGTGTGTGCGTGTGCTTCCATATTACATTTCCTAAATTACACATATAACCTATTAACCTGAGTATTTAATTATCTTTCAGACTGTCCATCAGTACTTAATTGATCTTTCAAAGTCGTAAAAAAACAAAAAAACAAGTCTATAACTCCACAAGAAGCTTTTACCACCAATAAGGAGAGGCCTGTCCACTCCCTGAAACACTGGACAGCTTCTAATGACGTGGAAACTTTACTGAGGAAAGCTTTTCTCAATAACATGTTTGTGTGTGTCATTACAAATGTTGTTGTTGTTCTATAGCATTCTACATACAACCTGCAATGATGTGTTTGATATACCTTTAAGCGGTATATACAACGTATGCTTTTCCAATGACACATTGTATTTACCTCATGATCCACACTTACTTGTGATAGTCAGTCGTGATCTTTGGCTTAATATGGCTCCATATTTATTCTGAGAGAGGCATTGATAGAACCCTTTGTCTGACTCCGGTCCGTCTCTCCTGACCTCGGGTATGCACAGTGATCCGTTGGCCAGGATCTGGAGCCGGGTGCTCTCCGTAACCATGACTCCATTCCTCAGCCATCTGATGGTGATGGGAGGCTGTCCGTGGGCCACACAGTCCAGGATCACTGGATCCCTGGTTATTACTACAACATCACTGGGTTCTGTGATGAAGGAGAGCTCACTGAAACAAAAAACACCTGGAAATGGAAAGGAGAGGGGACTGTTAATGAGATGGAAGGAGGAGGAGGAAGGATGGAAGGATAGATGGAGAGGAAGGCATTGATATGTTAGACCTGTCCTGTCAGGTATGTGGGACTCTATCGGGCCCTTATGTAATTGCACAATACTTGCATGGTTATCATAGCAGTGTATTATAGCAGTGTATAGCTTTTAGTGTAACGTTCTCTACCTACTCATATATTTCCTGATAAATACATCACAAATAGAAAGAAAAATAAATAACTCAGATACAGTGCATAGCCTAGTTATTGCTCAGGTTACTTGGTATACAATATAGTGTTGATGAGACCAAAAACAATATACTAAATTGACGGTTTGAATTGGGAAAAATCTGTTAATTTGAATATTTGAATGTATGGTTCTGGTCCATGAAGGAAAACAATCACAGCCACTCAAGTCAGTCACTCTAATCCTCTAAACGTAATGTAATCAGAGCATTTTACACAGAATATTAACTTTTTTTTCTCCCGTTTTACGTTATAAACTATATTATTTTTCTCGTGCATCCTTTTTCCCCCGGTATATTATCCGCTCAAAAGGTTGTGGCTACATTCTGTGGTCATCCGGTCTGGTACGGTTTATGTCTGGTCACACACACACACACACACACACACACACACACACACACACACACAGACACACACACACACGCGGACGGACCTCAAACTCTCTTGCAGTTACAAAGAATTACTGACACAGAAAAGATACAGGAAGAAAACATATTACTTAACCTGATAGTTGAATAAACAAAACAAAACACAGCAAACAATGCTGATATCGATTCCTTTTGAAAATCGCCATTTATTCCGATTGTCCTGTCATTCTATAAAGGAGGACCACCGTTCCCCATCGTGCTGCGAGCCTCCCCAAATGACGAATGACACCGGCGCTGCAACAACTCCCGAGACTGACTCCGGCTGAGACCCCGCCCCCCTGACGGCGCATGCGCTACTTGAGCCAAGCTTTAATCGAGGGGCGCATGTAGTGGGTTTCCACCAGTGGTTCCCAAACTGTGTGGCGAGGGGTCGGCGGGTGGGCCGCGAGGGTGGGCATGTACAGTACCAGTCAAAAGTTTGAACACACATTCCAGGGTTTTTCAGTATTTGTACTATTTTCTACATTGTCGAATAATAGTGAAGACATCACAACTATGAAATAACACATATGGAATCATGTAGTAACCAAAAAAGTGTTAAACAATTAAAAAATATATTTTATATTTGAGATTCTTCAAAGTAGCCACCATTTGCCTTGAAGGTTAAATAACATTTAAAAAAGTTAAAACAATTGCTTTGCTTTGCACACTCTTGGCACCGCTACATGGTAAAACAGTAGTGTGTAGTTCAAGTAGTTAGCTACACCGCTACATGGTAAAACAGTAGTGTGTAGTTCCAGTAGTTAGCTGCACCGCTACATGGTAAAACAGTAGTGTGTAGTTCCAGTAGTTAGCTACACCGCTACATGTTTTTTTATTTTTTATTATTAACTACTGAAAACACAACCTAGATTTGAATTCAGTTCAACTACCACCAAGCTACATCAAAACATAATTAAATTACTAGTTAAACTTTATGTAGTTCACTACTCCCCAACACTGCTAAATGGCACTGTGTGGAATTCATATAGGATTGACCAATATCGAGAGCAAGGAGAGATGAGTGTGCAACTTTTTTCTTCATGTGTATAGTTCATTTTCCTTCAGTCAGCATCTCAGCTAAGGGGTGTATTCTATATTGCTCTAAGTCATTGATTGGAATACATGCTGCTTGAACAACACTGTCACTGTGTGGAGACACAGCACAGTGACAAGGCTCCTCACTCTCACGGTCAAGAGTCAGAGGTCAGGGGTCAGGCTGGGCGAGGTCATGATCAATAGGAGTAGAGGTCATTAACATGTCATAAATAAGGTGGAGGGCCTGGGAACGGAGAGACAAGACCAACAGACTTCTTCCGGATTGGTCGAGGGGATTTGTGTGGGGGAAGAGGGAGGCCCCTCCCCCCCAGTTAACCCAGGAGCCATCCAGTGGGCTGACTTGACCTCTAACCTTTTTAGGGGTAGGGGCTTGAGGTTGACCCCCAGCTCTGCCATATTGTCAATGCAAAAGAACAATCAGATACAACATCTACAGAGCATTCGGAAAGTATTCAGACCCCTTGACTTTTTCCACATTTTGTTACGTTACAGCCTTATTCTAAAATTGATTAAAGAAAAATGTTTCCTCATCAATCTACTCACAATACCCCATAATGACAAAGCACATTTTTGCAAATGTATGAAAAATAAAAAACTGAAATGATTTGCATAAGTATTCAGACCCTTTGCTATGAGACTCTGAGAAACTGAGCTCAGGTGCATCCTGTTTCCATTGATCATCCTTGAGATGTTTCTACAACTGGATTGGAGTCCACCTGTGGTAAATTCAGTTGATTGGACATGATTTGGAAAGGCAGACACCTGTCTATATATATTGTCCCACAGTTGAAAGTGCATGTCAGAGCAAAAACCAAAGCCATGAGGTCGAAGGTATTGTCAGTAGAGCCCCGAGACAGGATTGTGTCGAGGCACAGATCTGGGGACAGGTACCAAAACATTTCTACAGCATTTATGGTCCCCAAGAACACAGTGGCCTCCATCATTCTTAAATGGAAGACGTTTGGTACCAGCAAGACTCTTCCTAGAGCTGACCGCCGGGCCAAACTGAGCAATCAGAGGAGAAGGGCCTTGGTCAGGGAGCTGAACAAGAACCCGATGGTCACTCTGACAGAGCTCCAGAGTTTGTCTGTGGAGATGGGAGAACCTTCCAGAAGGACAACCATCTCTGCAGCACTTCACCAATCAGGCCTTTATGGTAGAGTAGCCAGACGGAAGACATTCCTCAGTAAAAGGTACATGACAGCCCTCTTGGAGTCTCAGACCATGAGAAACAAGATTGAACTCTTTGACCTGAGTGCCAAGCGTCACGTCTGGAGGAAACCTGGCACCATCTCTACAGTGAAGCATGGTGGTGACAGCATCACGCTGTGGGGATGTTTTTCAGCGGCAGGGACTGGGAGACTATTCAGGATCAAGGGAACGATGGAAGGAGCAAAGTACAGAGAGATCCTTGATGATAACCTGCTCCAGAGTGCTCAGGACCTCAGACGGGGGTGAAGGTTCACCTTCAAACAGGTCAACGACCCTAAGCACACAGCCAAGACAACGCAGGAGTGGCTTCGGGACAAGTCTCTGAATGTCCTTGAGTGGCCCAGCCAGAGCTCGGACTTGAACCCAACCGAACATCTCTGAAGACCTGAAAATATCTGTGCAGCGACGCTCCCCATCCAACTTGACACAGCTTGAGAGGATCTGCAGAGAAGAATGGGAGAAACTCCCCAAAAACAGATGTGCCAAGCTTGTAGAGTCATACCCAAGAAGACTCAAGGCTGTAATTGCTACCAAAGGTGCTTCAACAAAGTACAGAGTAAAGGGTCTGAATACTGATGTAAATGTGATATTTCAGTTTAAAAAAATAAAATAATAAGGGGGCGGAGCTAGCATGTTGGAGTGAACGGCTGCGTGTGAGAGGCTCCTGCAACTTTTTTGCGAAATAATCTAACTTAACCTACTTTATGATACTTTTTACAACAAACGTTTCTTTCTAATACAACATCGTAACTTTCTGTGTAAAAATGCCGAGTAATAAGCGACCAAAGGACAATAAATCCACATCGGAGGCCTACTCCACACCAAACAACGAGACAGACATGGCGGAAGGCACAGGCAACAACGTGACACTTAAAGAACTTACCCAGGCTTTGGGAGAACTACGTGTTGCTTTAGCCGAGGATCTTAAGGCTACTATTGCTGAACTGGACACCAAAATCGAGGGCACCATTCGAGCGGTCGCTTCGCAGGGCCAGAGTATTGTGGACCTTGAGAGGGCTTCTGAATTCAGCGCTGGTAGGATCGACGAGTTAGAGAAGCTGTGCTCGTCACTACAGGGCACTGTGCAGAGGCTTTCTGTGAAAGTGGTCGACCTGGAGGGCCGTTCCAGACGTAATAACCTTCGCGTTGTTGGTCTGGCAGAGGGGGTAGAGGCGGGCTCTCGCCCCACCGACTTCTTCGCCAAGCTATTGAAGGATGCAATGGGATCGGACGTTTTGGCTTCGGACCCCCAGCTGGACCGTGCACATCGCGCCCCTGTCCCAGTGCCTGGACCGGGTCAACGCCCTCGCCCAGTAATCATCTGTTGTCACAGTTTCAAGACCAAGGATCTTATCCTGCGCGAGGCCCGAATGAGGGGCAACCTGTTACATAAAGGGCACCCCTTCCGTGTCTATGATGATTATGCGCCCGATGTGGCAAAGGACCGTTGGGGCTACAGAGATGTCATGGCCAAACTCTACAAACTCCAGCTTCGCCCAGCCTTGCTCTTCCCTGCAAGACTAAGAATTACCCCGCCCTCTGGTGAGAAGATGTGGCTCTCCTCGGTTTTGGACGCAGAGAAGTTTATCCGGGAACATACGCCAATCCCCCGTACAGGTTAGAGTGCCTTGTCATTGTGTGTTAGGGTCTGCTCATGGAATCGAATCCATACTAAACCATAACGGGTGAAACCGTATTGAACGGTCTCAACAAGGGCTACCGAACATGTAAGATGCTGTGGAGGGCGGTCTTGGCTCTCAATTAAAGTCACTTTCATTCTGGCTGTGTTCAGAGCGATGCCTATTTAGGATGCCTTCCAGGTTTGATCATTGACACTTTCGGATGAATATACTTATATTCCCCCCATTTTTTTGTTTTGTTTTGTTTCGTTATTTATTTTTTAATTCTTACATTTATTGTTATTACAATACCATTTATTTAAAGCTTTCAGGGGACTGGGGGTGATGGTGGGGAAGGGGCAGACACCTGGATAGCAAGTGGATGTTTTGTGCCGTTCTGCCTTTGATATAGCCGAGGGCCGCTCTCCCGATTAGATCCCTACCAGCCCTCTGTAGTGTCTAGGTAGGTGTGTGTACATATAATTATTATTTGTACTTTATAATTATTTTCTCTTAGCATGTTACTATTATGTATGTGTATATTTTAAATTAGTGTAGATTATTACTCTGGGGCATGAATGTTTCTGTATGTATGGGTATGTATGTGTATATGCGCATATGTAGATATGTATGGGTGTGTGTGTGTGTGTGTATATGTATATATATATATTTTTAAATATATACCTTTATATGTATTTTTTGGGGATGTGTGTGTGTGTGTGTGTGTGTGTGTATGTGTTTGTATGTATGTATGTGTGTGTGTATGTGTATGTATGTATATATATATATGTGTGTATATGTATGTATGTATATGTATATATGTATATATATATATATATGTATATGGGTAAGTATGTGTATGTGTGTGTATGTATACATGTATATAACCTTTTTATTTATTTATTTTCTGACTGGGGGATACGTTTAATTTAGAAAAATTCTTGTTTCCGATCTAACCCACAATATGTAAATGTACGGCTGTCTAAGTTGGTTGCTGATGGTTCATGTTTAGACCGGCAGTGCTTAGCAAAATAATCTTGTGATGCTATATCTTGCTTATCTCAGGGATAGATAGACCCAAGATGACGCTTAAGTGCGCAATATGTTTAGGTTGCAACTTATTCTCTTTAGGTTTATTAGATGCTAATTGGACACTTTATTCGCGGGAGCCTCCTCAGTTCATATGTTAGTAGAAGTTCTAGGATAGTGAGAGGTGAACGTACAGTTGGGATTTTATTATTGTTTCACCTCTTGTTCGAGGTCGCCCCGTGCTTTTTTGGCATCGGCCAGACAATGTGTTTATTATTTTTATTTTAATTTAATTTTCTCTCCTATTTGTGTATGCCTGTTAAAGGTGGGTTGAGCGGGGGGGTAAATAGTGGGGAAAGTAGGGGAACAGGGTGGGAAGTAAAGGGGCTTGCAGGGGGGGAGGGGCTGGTTGGATACTGCTCGGGTGTAGCTGCTACATATGCTGATCGTGATGGTTTGGTGCGCTTTCTTACCTTTTTATTGAGTTACAAGTTATGCAGGCCACCATAGGAACTACAAATGAGAGGGGGGCGGGGCTCACATTCACTTCCTGGAATGTGAAGGGCTTAAACGAACCAATTAAGAGAGGCAAGGTCCTAGCCCACTTGAAAGCACTCTCGTCTGATATCATATTTTTGCAAGAAACCCATCTGAAAAATAATTCTCACAGCAGACTTAAATGTAGGTGGGTGGGGCAAGTGTATCACTCTAACTTCTCTGCCAAAACGAGAGGCACAGCGATTCTGGTACGGAAAGGAATTCCCTTTCTACATAAAACCACTATTGTGGATAAAGAGGGTCGTTATGTGATCGTAATAGGAGAGATCCACTCTACTTCTGTAACTCTACTAAATATCTATGGGCCAAACATTGATAACCCCTCTTTTTTCAAAAGAGTCCTTGCCCTGATTCCAGATATCTCCCATACTAACCTGATCATTGGAGGGGACCTTAACTGCGTGCTAGACCAATATTTGGACAGATCCTCTACCCGGCGAACCCCCACCTCCTATTCAAGTGAATTCTTGAATACCTACATAAAGAATTCTAACTTATTTGATATATGGAGGATCACTAACCCTACGGGCAGGGAATACTCCTTTCACTCTCATGTTCACAATGTTTATACTCGAATTGACTACTTTTTGGTTGATGCTAAACTACTCCACTATACCTGTAATGTGAAGTATCATGATATTATAATCTCGGACCACAGTCCACTCACCTTCTCCCTGAGATTGGGTGACATGGTACCAAACGAGAGGGTCTGGAGGTTAAATCCTCAGCTCCTCACAGAACCAACATTCTGTGAACATCTTAAAGACCAAATAACATTTTTCTTTGATACCAACGACAACACAGAGACTTCCCCAGCATTACTGTGGGAAACACTTAAGGCTTATTTGAGAGGCTGTATCATCTCCTATCAGACTGCCAGGAGTAGGCAAAACAAGGGAAAATTGGTAGAACTGGAGGGACAAATTCACTTACTGGATAGGGAGAATGCTAGACATCCATCTATGGAGAAACATAAAAAAATTACCTCTTTAAAATTTGAATATAATCAGACTCTCTCAGCTAAAATTGCTAAATCTTTTCTCTACGCCAAGCAAAAATATTTTGAGTTTGGTGACAAACCACACAAATTACTCGCCAGACAACTTCAAAAAATTGTGAGTGACCGAATGATTCACAAAGTTAAGTCTGCATCTGGGGAATTACTCTCTTCCCCCAAAGACATCAATGACAGATTCCGTCAGTTTTATGAGACTCTATATACATCTAAAGCCGATTCTAACCCCTTAATTATGCAAAACTTTTTGGATGACTGTAATCTTCCTGCCCTGAACCAGGAAGATTCTAACTTCCTGAATAAGGAAATATCTCTTGAAGAAATTCGAGAAACAATCAAAACTCTAAAGAGTGGCAAGACCCCGGGCCCAGATGGATACCCGGGTGAATTCTATAAAACATTCAGCAACATGCTCTCTCCCTACCTGCAAAAAATGTTGGTTCAGTCCAGAGAGGATGGAGCTCTCCCATCTACTTTGGATGAAGCATTCATTACAGTTATACATAAGAAGGGTAAAGATCCGGAAGAGGTAGGGTCGTACAGACCAATATCCCTCCTCAATACAGACCAAAAGATTTTAGCAAAAACCCTGGCTAACAGGCGTAGCACTTTAATTGGCAAACTGGTCCATTCGGACCAGACCGGCTTTATCCCGAACAGAAACTCATTCTTCAATCTCAGGCACCTCTTCAACATTATGTATTCTCAGAGGTTACCAAACATGGACCTTGCCGTTATATCTCTTGACGCCGAGAAGGCTTTTGACCAAGTTGAGTGGTCCTATCTATTCAAAGTCCTACAGAAATTTAATATTGGAGATGGGTTCATAAATTGGATCCAGCTTTTATATAGGAACCCCTGTGCGAGAATACTCACTAACCAATCATTGTCGCCCCGATTTAACCTCTACAGAGGGACAAGGCAGGGTTGTGCGCTGTCGCCTATGCTCTTCGCCCTAATCATTGAACCTCTCGCTCAGACGATTAGATCTGATGCAGCAATACACGGCTATAATACTAAAGATACTCTAAATAAGATTTCCCTATACGCAGATGACATTCTCCTCTATGTAACAGAACCCCAAGCTAGTATTCCAGCTATTCTTGATGTGATTAATTTGTTTGGTACCTTCTCGGGATACAGAATAAATTGGAACAAGAGTGAATTAATGCCCATACGGTTACAAAACACCTCCTGGCTAGAACATCTTCCACTTAAGTTATCTTCAGAAAAATTTACCTATCTAGGAATTGTAGTTACCAAACAATATTCCTTACTATTTAAAGAGAATTTCCCCTCGCTGATGCAAAAACTAAAAACAAACATACAATTTTGGAGAACTCTCCCAATTTCTCTGCTCGGAAGAATTAATGCCATTAAAATGGTCTTCCTCCCACAACTGCTCTACCTATACCAGAACATCCCAGTATTCATACCTAAATCCTTTCATAAACAACTGGACTCAATTATCAATCCTTTCATCTGGGATTATAAAACACACAGGATAGGTAAAAAACACCTCTGCAAATCCAAGATGGAAGGAGGATTGTCTCTCCCAAATTTTATATTTTATTATTGGGCCGCTAACCTCCGTGCGGTTACGTTTTTGCTGGATGACGCACGTCCGTCACCCACCTGGCTTAGTATGGAGCGTGAGGAGTGTCACCCCTTCTCTATTGGTGCTGTGATTTTGTCGCCTGTCAATCTGGAGAGGTCACTTTATCGTAACAATCCTATTATACATTGCACAGTCCGAATCTGGAAGCAAATTAAAACCCACTTTGAGCTTAGACCAATGTCATTCATGCTCCCTGTTGCCAGGAACCCCTCCTTTGCCCCCTCCAACCTTGATAACACCTTTGAGCAATGGGGAGAGTTGGGGATAAGTACCATAGGGGATTTATATATAGAAGGGACCTTTGCTTCCTTTGAGTTGCTGAGGGAAACTTATAATCTTCCCAGAAATAACTTTTTCAGATACCTACAAATCAGAGACTATGTTAGGAAACACCTCCCAACATTTGGGAACGCTAAGCCTTCCATGTTTGACGGATGCATAAAAACATCCCCCACCTCAGACAAACTGATATCTCGTTTATATGACTCTTTTCAATCGGTTAGCACACCCTCTACAGAGGCCATTAAGGCAAAATGGGAGGAAGAACTAGGGACTGACATTTCGATGGCAGACTGGGAAGATAGCTTGGAGTATATCCACACCTGCTCCATTAACTCCAGACATCGGCTCATACAATTCAAGGTATTACACAGATTACACTATTCCAAAACCAAACTGCATAGGATATTTCCTGATACATCCCCTTTGTGTGATAAATGTCAGGCTGCACAGGGTACACTTCTCCACTGCTTTGCCCTATGCTCTAGCTTGCATGGTTACTGGTGTGGAATTTTTAGGATCCTCTCTGAAGTTCTGGAGACTTCAATTGACCCAGACCCGCTTCTGATAATCCTGGGAGTGTCTGATTCCCTAATCGGACTAACCAACCCCCAAAAACAACTCATCTCTTACAGTCTCATTTCGGCAAAAAAACGAATCTTGTTGTTCTGGAAAAAGAGGGAAGCGCCCACTACCAAATTATGGCTCAGCGAATTGGCAAACACTGTACACTTAGAAAGGATTAGATATATTCTGAACAATAAATTATTAACATTTGATCAGATCTGGCAGCCTTTCCTCTCTTACTTGGACCATTCGGCGCTGTGAATTTGTACTTTTTAACGCACTCTCCATTGTAATATTTTAATCCACCTCTGGGCAGCATGTGCTGGCACCGCCACCTGAGCAGCGGGGAGGGGTATAAGGGGAAGGGATAAAGGGGGGGAGGGATAAAGGGGGGGAATAAGGGGGGGGTTACACCCACCCTCTTTCTTTCTACCTGTCCTTGTTTTGTATGTCTTGTTTTGTTATAATTGTTTTGTACCCAGAACTCTGGATCTTTTTATTTCTGTCTGCTCTTTTATGTTTAGTTAAAAATTGTATACCTGCCTTTCATACCTATACACCATTCCTGTGTGTGTTCAATAAAAAAATATTTGAAAAAAATAAAAAAAATTGCCCAAATTTCTAAACCTGTTTTCACTTTGTCATTATGGGGAATTGTGTGTAGATTGATGAGGGGGGGAAAAACGATTTAATCCATCTTGGAATAAGTAAATAATAAATAATAATAAAACTTCAAGGGGTCTGAATACTTTACAAATGCACTGTATTAAGAAAGTGGGAGAAATGTTTAAAACTTCGGATAAAACTCATTACAAAAAAAAAGATAAGGTATTTCTGTTAGTTCCTGTTCATCATAGGGGACACAGAGAAGCTTCTCAGTAGGCTATCTTCAATAGTGTTGTCACTAGAGGCCAGTATTTCATCAGTACTATATCTATACGTTTTAAATAGAATACAGTGGATCTTCAACGTTACCATTTAAAAATGAAGCAAACACGACAAAGAGCAAGATTCTATAAAAAAAGTTTATTGGCTTTACAAAACCACTTTAAAAATCTCACCAGTGAGCACTTTCCATTGAAAAAGAAACATGAACGCTTTTGTTTTGCCATATTAACAAGCTACTTGTACATACGACGCAGTACACCACACGACAACAGAGAGAGAGAGAGGGGAGCTTCTTCTACTGGTAGGAATGAACAGGATAGATAAGAGTCAAACTGAGTTTGGTTCTGGCTCAGGGTCAGTCGGAACTCACGAGTCACTGCTAGATGGAACCTTAGAATCAGAACAATTCATTCTAATTCTATAGTTGGAACTCGTCTAAAGATGGAGGATAATTTTCCTTCATTCAAAGATTAAATTCAAATATCAGTGCCTTATAATATAATGCCACAAAATCAATACCTTTTTGTTAACAGCTTTTTTCTTTACAAATGCAACATTTTTAAAAAGTATGCAAAAAAAATAACAGTCAGTCATTAACGAAACAGAGAATTATCTTACCTTATATTAAGTAAACAGCCCACAATGTAAAGTAATGTAACTTACTGTAATTAAGTGAACTACAGTAGCATTGCCAGTCAGGTACACAGAACCTGCCCAACTTACTGTAATTAAGTTAACTACAATAGCACTGCCAGTCAGGTACACAGAAGCTGCCCTTACCATAACAGACAGTGGTTACCTTACTGAATGTGCATCTGAAATGGAACCCTATTCCCTATATAGTGCACTACTACTGTCCGGACAAGGTCAAAAGTAGTGCGCCATATAGGGAATAGGGTTCTATAGGGCTCTGGTCAAAAGTAGTGCATTATATAGGGAATAGGGTTCTATAGGGTTCTGGTCTAAAGTAGTGCACTATATAGGGAATAGGGTTCTACAGGGCTCAGGTCTAAAGTAGTGCACTATATAGGGCTCTGGTCAAAAGTAGTGCACCATATAGGGAATAGGGTTCTATAGGGCTCTGGTCTAAAGTAGTGCACTATATAGGGAATTGGGTTCTATAGGGCTCTGGTCTAAAGTAGTGCACTATATAGGGCTCTGGTCAAAAGTAGTGCACCATATAGGGAATAGGGTTCTATAGGGCTCTGGTCTAAAGTAGTGCACTATATAGGGAATAGGGTTCTACAGGGCCCTGGTCTAAAGTAGTGCACTATATAGGGAATAGGGTGCCATTTTGGTAAGCACTTAAGAATAGAAAGTAGTAAAATAGAAATTATCAACACATGTATTACAGTCATTCATCAACATAATGAAGCACGTCGGTTTTTAAAAGTTTTTTTAAACATGACATTTTTCCTCAAAACTTAGATTATATTCTCGTGGATGAGAATGATTAAATCTCACTGAGATTATTATTAATGCACATATTTGCTACAAGACAATTATAGTGGAGTCATTTTCTACATGACAATTCTTAAAATGTTTACTTTCTTTCTTACCTTAAAGATCATAAAAAATATTTTGTGTATTTTTTGTTATTGTTGCTACTACGGGCCTTCGTTCGTCCTTCCATCGTAACATTTGTCCATTATGAGGTTTATGTGACGAAGCTATGTTTCATATCATAAACATGTAGTGAAATAAAAAGGAACCTACAAAGTTTGTCTGTTGAAAACAGGGACGTCTTTCTTCATTGACACGTCTTTCCTCATTGACACGTCTTTCCTCATTGATACGTATTTCCTCATTGATACGTCTTTCCTCATTGATACGTCTTTCCTCATTGATACGTCTTTCCTCATTGATACGTCTTTCCTCATAGACACGTCTTTCCTCATTGATACGTCTTTCCTCATTGATACGTCTTTCCTCATTGATACGTCTTTCCTCATAGACACGTCTTTCCTCATTGATACGTCTTTCCTCATTGATACGTCTTTCCTCATTGATACGTCTTTCCTCATAGACACGTCTTTCCTCATTGATACGTCTTTCCTCATTGATACGTCTTTCCTCATTGACACGTCTTTCCTCATTGACACGTCTTTCCTCATTGATACGTCTTTCCTCATTGACACGTCTTTCCTCATTGATACGTCTTTCCTCATTGATACGTCTTTCCTCATTGATACGTCTTTCCTCATAGACACGTCTTTCCTCATAGACACGTCTTTCCAGTGTTTCCCCTTAAAAGGTTCTGAGCACAACGCCTATAGAATCGATGACGTCACAGAAATGTATGCAACCGGCTAATATCTCATACCACTACTCATCTGTTTTGTTCTTGTCAATAAAACCATGCGATTGTTCTCTTTCAAAGCACACATCAGAGACCTATTATTATAATTATCTTTTTGATAAGAAAAGTCAAAACACAGCAGCAAACCAGAGACCAAACGGACAGCGTTACTTTTACAAATACATCGATGAGCCAGAAATTCCAACACACAATATCTTCCCCATTATCTTCACTATTATAGATCTGTTTAAACTTTCTATTTTTTCTCTCTCTCAAATGGAACATAGATTTTATTAACTAGAACGATGAACATAAAAGTGCCTTTTTCATCGTGATACAACACATTTCTATGTATCTATCCTATTTACAAAATTAACGAAGCTTTAGTTTTATTATGACTTTTACAACAATAGCCAAAATTCAAGCAAATCATCCTACTGTTATAAATTGCATTCGGGAAAGTATTCAGACCCCTTGACTTTTTTCACATTTTGTTTTACGTTACAGCTTTATTCAAAAATCTATTTAATTGTCGTCGTCCCCCCCCCCCCCCTCGTCAATCTACACACAATATCTCATAATGACAAAGCAAAAACTGTTATTTTTTTTTGAAATGTTTGCTAATTTATACAAAATAAAAAAAACTGAAATATCACATTTACGTAAGTATTCAGACCCTTTACTCAGTACTTTGTTGAAGCTCCTTTGGCAGCGGTTACAGCCTTGAGTCTTCTTGGGTATGACGCTACAAGCTTGGCACACCTGTATTTGCGAAGTTTTTCCCATTGTTCTCTGCAGATTCTCTCAAGCTCTGTCAGGTTGGATGGGGAGCGTTGCTGCACAGCTATTTTCAGGTCTCTCCAGAGATGTTCGATCGGGTTCAAGTCCGGGCTCTGGCTGGGTCACTCAAGGACATTCAGAGACTTGTCCCGAAGCCACTCCTGCGTTGTGTTGGAAGGTGAACCTTTCCCCAGTCTGAGGTCTTGAGCGCTCTGGAGAAGGTTTTCACCAATGATCTCTCTATACTCTATTCTCCGTTCATCTTTCCCTCGGTCCTGAATAGTCTCCCGGTTGTTGAGCAACTTCGAGGGTCTGAATACTTATGTAAATACTTGCAAATTTTTTTTTTTTACCTGTTTTTGCTTTGCCATTATGGAGTATTGTGATGTCATTATGGGGTATTGTGATGCCCTTATGGGGTATTGTGATGTCATTATGGAGTATTGTGTGTAGATTGCTGTGGATGTGTTAAAAAAAATAATATTTTTTTAGAATAACAAAATGTGGAAAAAGTCAAGGGGTCTGAATACATTCCGAAGGCACTGTAACTGGCTGATTGTTTCAACAACATGCTCTTTGGCCCAGTGTTGCCTAAGCAACAACAAGGACCTCAGCCATTTACATACTTTACATAGATTTTTACAGCTTTTCGTCTTTTATACACATGCGTCCCAAGTGGTTCCCAACTCGATCCTCCAGTATCCCCGCCAGTACATATTTTTTATTGTGGCCCCCAGGACAAGCTAAACTAATCATCAAGCCACTTGACGAGTTGAATCAGGTGTTTTTTTTGTCCTGGGCTAAAATAACAATGTGTTGATGTTGGGAGTGCTGGAGGACCGTAGTTGGGTCACACTGGGCTATACAGTGCACTGCTTTGATCAGAGCCCTATGGAAACCCCTCCACTATAAAGGGAATGGAGTGCCAATTGGGACGTAGACCCCAGTTATATTTGTTTTCTCTTCACTGATAACATAGTCACTAATAGTGAATGGATGATTTTAAATCCCATGTATAACAACCTCTTATACAAACCTTATATAACTTCTTCTAACGTAAAAGTACGTTCATTTAAACAACAGCTCTTCTTTGGTATGGAAATAAGGCTGGATCTCCGGAAAGACAATAACCAAACACGACTCGTAACTAGATCTCAAGTTGACATCATCAAAATCCAGAAACCAAATCTTACAGCTACGGTATCTATGCAGCCTCTGTGTTGCCTTCAATTACATATTTAATCATCACCATACCATTTATATGGACTCTGGAGCTGGGGACATTGGAGCTGGGGACATTGGAGCTGGGGACTCTGGAGCTGGGACTATTTAACCATCACCATACCATTTATATTGGATACATCTCAGATGGTACCCTGTTCCCTATACAGAGCTCTATGGGCTCTGGTCTAAAGTAGTGCACTATTAGGGAATAGGGTTCTATAGGGCACTGGTCTAAAGTAGTGCACTATAATAGGGAATAGGGTTCTATAGGGCCCTGGTCTAAAGTAGTGCACTATAAATAGGGAATAGGGTTCCATTTAGGACACAGCTGTAATATATTTTGTTCAACCCTGGGAGTAACACTCTGTCCACTAAAACGTGTGACCGCCTGCCCAACATTATTCTCCATCTACACCTGATAATAAGTAAGGGCACACAGCATGTGCTTTGTTTTTATACACTATGGATGCCTCAAGTGACACTGCAAATAACAAGAGAATCATAAGAAAAAGTATTAAAAACATTAGCACAGTTTAATCAGCTGCCTTGATATGAATGGTGCAGCTCTGGATGGTTCTAGAACTATAGAATCGGTTCTAGAATCGGTTCTAGATTCTATGCACTACTGAATAGTATTATACACAGTCTGTCTGTAGAGATGGCGTAAGGCCTTGGAGATTGGAAAATAAGGCAGCCATGTTTGTTGTTGCTTCCCTTCCCAGGAGTGTCACATTGGTTCTTCACCAGATAAGACTACCAGTACTAGCGAATCCAGCTCATCTTCCTCATCTTCAAAAATCCCTCTCATCTCTTCCTAATTGAACAGTACAAGTAGTATTTATAGACTTTGACATTTAAACTGTTCAGATATGAACCAGTATGCCATTGATTTGGTATCAATATGATGCATGATGGAGAGGCTTAAATTCAGCACCTGGTAGCTTCTCGATGCTACCCGTTTAGTATTCGTACATGGTAGGCAAATTTACTGCTAAAATGTCATGTGCATGTTATTAAGTTGTCTTCTAATGTTGTATTTTTCTGTTTGGATTCACCATTTGAAACACACTAAAACAGGATACTACATCCTACAGCAAATATGTGCGATTGTGTGATTGTGTGATCTTGTGATTGTGTGATTTTGCGCCAGATGTCCTATTCGTTAGATGATTTCTGAATAAAACTATTGCATTATTGAATGAGTACACACAACATAGGAAGATATGGTTTTACTGTGTGGTGTTCAGTATACTGTACCTTGGGCAATCTACCCCTTATAACAAGGACCCCTACTCCATGTAGTGCAGGACTCTTGATCAGAGCCCTAGGGTGGCATGTCAGACACAGACCACGTCTCACTGGCCACGTCTCAGAGGCCACGTCTCACTGACCACGTCTCACAGACCACGTCTCACAGACCACGTCTCACTGGCTACGTCACACTGGCCACGTCTCACTGGCCACGTCTCACTGACCACGTCTCACTGGCCACGTCTCACTGACCACGTCTTACAGTCCACGTCTCACAGTCCACGTCTCACTGACCACGTCTCACTGGCCACGTCACACTGACCACGTCTCACTGGCCACGTCTCACTGACCACGTCTCACAGGCTACGTCTCACAGTCCATGTCTCACAGTCCATGTCTCACAGACCACGTCTCACTGGCCACGTCTCATAGACCACGTCTCACAGACAACGTCTCAGAGTCCACGTCTCACAGACAACGTCTCACAGTCCACGTCTCACTGACCACGTCTCACTGACCACGTCTCACAGTCCACGTCTCACAGACCACGTCTCATAGACCACGTCTCACAGACAACGTCTCACTGGCCACGTCTCACTGATCACGTCTCACAGACAACGTCTCAGAGTCCACGTCTCACAGACAACGTCTCACAGTCCACGTCTCACTGGCCACGTCTCACAGACCACGTCTCACAGTCCACGTCTCACTGACCACGTCTCACTGACCACGTCTCACTGACCACGTCTCACTGGCCACGTCTCACTGGCCACGTCTCACTGGCCACGTCTCACTGGCCACGTCTCACAGACCACGTCTCACTGACCACGTCTCACTGGCCACGTCTCACTGACCACGTTTCACTGGCCACGTCTCACAGACCACGTCTCACTGACCACGTCTCACTGGCCACGTCTCATTGACCACGTCTCACTGGCCACGTCTCACTGTCCACGTCTCACTGGCCACGTCTTACAGTCCATGTCTCACTGGCCACGTCTCACTGGCCACGTCTCACTGGCCACGTCTCACAGACCACGTCTCACTGACCACGTCTCACTGGCCACGTCTCACTGACCACGTTTCACTGGCCACGTCTCACAGACCACGTCTCAGAGACAACGTCTCACAGACCACGTCTCACTGACCACGTCTCACAGACCATATCTTCACTCACTTGAAATGTACTCTTTGATGATTTCATAGGAAGATGAAATTGAGTGGTAATGTATTGTGATTCAGATATCTTGACAATAAAAGTGATATAAAAACAAGAAAAATTAGGGGAGATTTCCAGGCTGGCACTTTTCACTGGACTAACGGCCGAGAGTCCAGAAGTTTTTTTCTCTCCTGACAAAACAATAAAATAAAAATAAAACATAAATATATGTATTTTATTTAAGCCAGTCTGTATCTGAAATGATACCCTAGTCCCTATATTGTACACTGCTTCTGACTAGGGCCAATAGACAAAGACCCATAGTAAACTACATAAGGGAAAAAGCTTCCATTCGTTCACACAAAATAATAACATTAGCCCAACATCTCTACGGTAGTAGGCTGGTCTTGGCTCTCTAGCCAGTCGAACGAGGAGTTCACAGTATCACTACATATCTGCTGAAACAGAGGATCGTTCTTCAGCTCTTCCAGTGTGGCGTCTTCGTACTGTTCTTGCTGCTGATTGGACGGATCGAACAGCAGGTCGGCGTCCAACGTGTTCAGGTCTGTGATGCTACTGGAGAGGTCGGAGGTCAGCCTGATGTCGTTGGTGAAGTCGGACGCCACAGCGGCGTTGAGTTCCGAGGCCACCTGACCAACCAGCTGAGAACTAGGGTTGAGGCCTTCAGCGTGGACGTTGAGACCGTCGTCGCCTAACAGGTCTTTAACAGTGTTGTTGAAGTCTAGCTGTTGTTGTGCCTTGTCTTCTTCATCCTGTTGTTGTTGCTGCTGCTGGGTGGTGATGGTCTGGAGGAGTTGGAACCCGGCCTGGGCCTGGGGAATCTGGAGCAGGGCCTGAGGACTCTGGAGCTGGGAGTGGGGACTCTGGAGCTGGGAGTGGGGACTCTGGAGATGGGGGTGGGGACTCTGGAGATGGGGGTGGGGAATCTGGAGCAGGGCCTGAGGACTCTGGAGCTGGGAGTGGGGACTCTGGAGCTGGGAGTGGGGACTCTGGAGCTGGGAGTGGGGACTCTGGAGCTGTTGACTCTGGAGCTGGGGGTGGGGACTCTGGAGCTGGGGGTGGGGAATCTGGAGCAGGGCCTGAGGACTCTGGAGCTGGGAGTGGGGACTCTGGAGCTGGGAGTGGGGACTCTGGAGATGGGGGTGGGGACTCTGGAGATGGGGGTGGGGAATCTGGAGCAGGGCCTGAGGACTCTGGAGCTGGGAGTGGGGACTCTGGAGCTGGGAGTGGGGACTCTGGAGCTGGGAGTGGGGACTCTGGAGCTGTTGACTCTGGAGCTGGGGGTGGGGACTCTGGAGCTGGGGGTGGGGACTCTGGAGCTGTTGACTCTGGAGCTGGGGGTGGGGACTCTGGAGCTGGGGGTGGGGACTCTGGAGCTGGGGGTGGGGACTCTGGAGCTGGGGGTGGGGACTCTGGAGCTGGGGACTCTGGAGCTGGGGGTGGGGACTCTGGAGCTGGGGACTCTGGAGCTGGGGGTGGGGACTCTGGAGCTGGGGGTGGGGACTCTGGAGCTGGGGACTCTGGAGCTGGGGGTGGGGACTCTGGAGCTGGGGGTGGGGACTCTGGAGCTGGGGGTGGGGACTCCGGAGCTGGGGGTGGGGACTCCGGAGCTGGGGACTCTGGAGCTGGGAGTGGGGACTCTGGAGCTGGGGGTGGGGACTCTGGAGCTGGGGGTGGGGACTCTGGAGCTGGGGATGGGGACTCTGGAGCTGGGAGTGGGGACTCTGGAGCTGGGGGTGGGGACTCTGGAGCTGGGGGTGGGGACTCTGGAGCTGGGGATGGGGACTCTGGAGCTGGGAGTGGGGATTCTGGAGCTGGGGGTGGGGACTCTGGAGCTGGGGGTGGGGACTCTGGAGCTGGGAGTGGGGACTCTGGAGCTGGGGGTGGGGACTCTGGAGCTGGGGGTGGGGACTCTGGAGCTGGGGACTCTGGAGCAGCCTAGCCTGGGTTTGTAGTAGCTGGGGATGGAGCTGTCCTGAGGCCTCCTGAAGCTCCTGGATCTGCTGTAGCTCCAGGTCCACATCCTCACCGCCAGGGCCTGATTGTGCTTGGTTGAAGCTCATCTCCCCCCCGCCTCCTCCGGTACTGGCGAGGTAGCCCCCGTGCTGCTGGAGCTCGAAAGAGGCAGGGCTGGAGCTGACAGTCTGCAGCTGAGACTGATGGGCGTTCCCTCCTCCATCTCCTCCAGCGGTGAAGCCACCAGGGGAAGTCTGACTCTGAGACTGGGTCTCCAGCATCTGGGTGAGGTTCATGCGGGCGGTATAGTTGGAAGAGAGGTTGTTGATGCCCAGGCCCCTCACAGCGTCGTTCACGTCAGAGTCCATCTTACTCAGGAGAACGTTGGTGATCTTAGTGGCATTACTCTGGTTCTGTCCCTGGATGCCCTGCATCTCCACAACGCTCTGCATCATGATGTTTAAGGGCACCGATTGGCTGCGCTGGGCCATGCTGTGGAGGTTGCCGCCCACCGATTGGCTGTCGGACAGGATGCTGAGTATTTCCTGTGAGGTCATGGGGGAACTAAACTGCGAGACAACCAATCGAGTGGTAGTGCCGGTGCCGGGGGTTGTGACGGTACCAATGGTTGTGTCGGTACCGCTGAAGGTCATCTGACGCACGGCGGGACTGACGCTGCGACAACGGAACGTCCCGCCCCCTGACGACAAGGCTCCACCCTTGCTGTCCAGAGGGGCGGGCACAGCGAAGCTCTCATCCTGTTTGGTTGCCGTGTTGGTTGGTGTGGTCGATACGCCGGTCAACTGCTGTCGCACCGGAGAGATGAGTGTGAGATGTTCAAAATGGCTGCCGTCCTGCTGTCTGGACTGGGCCTGGAAAGACTGGCCGCTGTGGCCCGGGACAGCGAAGGCGTGCGGCTTACGGAAGTGATCGTCCACTAGAACGTGGTAACTAGGCAGGAGTCCACCAAGGCTGTGGTTCGAGATGATTAACCCAGACCCTGGTCCTGCACCATCTTCTCCAGTAGCTTCAGTACCACTACTGTTGTAGCGGTTGTTGATCCACTCCAGTTTAGCCTTGTCTGGGTGCGTGGCCATGGGTCTCTGCATGGGCTTGATGGGACTGGAGGACACAGACATCACGGAGGCATCGTGGTGACCCCCTGTCATGCTGGAGTTGATAGGGGTGAAGGCAAATGGGTTCCTGCACTCCACCGGGCTGGGCGGGATGCCGCTAGAACAGTTAGACAGAGCGCTTATAGGGGTGTGTCGGCCTCCTAGAGGCCCCTCCACGGGCGTGATAGGGGCCATGCTGTGATGGCAGCAGGGGCTCTCTCTGGTCAGCCCGTACCCGCCGAGAGTCATCTCCGTGGGGGTAGGAGTTGGAGTCAGGGTGGGGGTTGGGGTGGGGGTCTGGATGGGGGTTGTGCTGCTATGGGCAGACTGGTAGAAAGAGGAGCTACCCCCCTGGTGGTGGGTGTTGAGGATGGGCCCCTGAGGGCCCCCAGGCAGGCCCTGGAGAGACATATTATCCACACAGCTACTGAACAACGGCTGGAGGCCCTTCAGCTTCATCTGTTCTTCCATCAGTACCAGTTCCTCTACTATGCTGTCCTGGGTCATATCATCATCGTTAAATGAGAAGTAGTCCATGGTGGAGCCGTGCTGAGAGGATGAGGAGGTAAAGTCCACCATCTCCTGGTGAAGGCCAGATAACTGATCAGATGAGTCTGAGGTCTGGGACATGATGTTGGAGAGTTGGTGTTGGTCGGTAGAATCCAGGGTCTGCTGCTTGGTGTGGTCTGCTGCTATCTAGAATAGAGTGAAATAGAACAGAACTTTATTGACAATCAGAGGAGGGACAATGTTTTATTGGTATCACCCTACAAGGATGATTTCAAAAACATCAAATGACACAGATATAATCTGTAATACAGATGTGTATCTGTAATAAGTAATGTGTCCGATCAATTGTTATAATATTGTGGAATGACACTTTAACCTGTTGAGGACAGAGGGCGCTGTTTTCACTTTGGGGGAAAATCGTGCCCAATTTAAACGGCCTCGTACTCAATTCTTGCTCGTACAATATGCATATTATTATTACTATTGGATAGAAAACACTCTCTCGTTTCTAAAACCGTTTCAATTATATCTGTGAGTAAAACAGAACTCATTTTGCAGCAAACTTCCTAACAGGAAGTGGAAAATCTGAAATCGATGCTCTGTTCTAGGGCCTGCCTATAAATGTCCTTCATATATATCAGTATACATGCACTTCATACGTCTTCCACTAGATGTCGACAGGCAGTGAGAGAAGAAATGGAGTGTATAACTTGATCTGGGGTCGAATAAAAGCTCTCGGCATGACGTGTCACCAGTTTCCTGTTTTCTGGAGAACGCGTGAAGGGACCTGGTTTTGCCTTCTGAAAAGCTGTCGTTATAGACGACTAATATCTCCGGCCTTGATTTTATTTGATACATGTGACACATACATGTGCACATTTGTGGCCTGCTGGAGGTCATTTTGCAGGGCTCTGGCAGTGCACCTCCTTGCACAAAGGCGGAGGTAGCGGTCCTGCTGCTCGGTTGTTTCCCTCCTACGGCCTCCTCCACGTCTCCTGATGTACTGGCCTGTCTCCTGGTAGCACCTCCATGCTCTGGACACTACGCTGACAGACACAGCAAACCTTTTTGCCACAGCTCGCATTGATGTGCCATCCTGGATGAACTGCACTACCTGAGCCACTTGTGTGGGTTGTAGACTCCGTCTCATGCTACCACTAGAGTGAGAGCACCGCCAGCATTCAGAAGTGACCAAACTGTAAAACTGATTTATACCTCAAATATGCACATTTTTCGAACAAAACATAGATTTATTGTATAACATGTTATAAGACTGTCATCTGATGAAGTTGTTTCTTGGTTAGTTTGGTTGGTTCTTGGTTAGTTAGGTTGGCTTTGTGCATGCTACCTGTGCTGTGAAAAATGTCTGTCCTTTTTTGTATTTGGTGGTGAGCTAACATAAATATATGTGGTGTTTTCGCTGTAAAACATTTTAAAAATCGGACAAGTTGACTGGATTCACAAGATGTGTATCTTTCATTTGCTGTATTGGACTTGTTAATGTGTGAAAGTTAAATATTTCTAAAAAATATCTTTTGAATTTCGCGCTCTGCCTTTTCAGTGGAATGTGGGAGGAGTTCCGCTAGCGGAACCCCGGTGCCAGACAGGTTAACAAACTTTTGTAAACTCCACAAATGAAAAATAGTTAGCCTGATATACTGTACTAAAGACCGGCACATAGTGGGTCATAATAAGTACTCACCGTCTGAGTGAAGGCCTGTTTTTGCAGCTCTTCCAGATGTCCTAAGGCTGACTCTTCCAACATTGTGCTATTCATGTTCCCCATCGCAGAGACAGAGGCCTCAGAGTGTTGCTGTGCTCCTACCGCCATCGCAGAGACAGAGTGTTGCTGTGCCCCTACCGCCATCGCAGAGACAGAGGCCTCAGAGTGTTGCTGTGCCCCTACCGCCATCGCAGAGACAGAGGCCTCAGAGTGTTGCTGTGCTCCTACCGCCATCGCAGAGACAGAGGCCTCAGAGTGTTGCTGTGCCCCTACCGCCATCACAGAGACAGAGGCCTCAGAGTGTTGCTGTGCTCCTACCGCCATCGCAGAGACAGAGGCCTCAGAGTGTTGCTGTGCCCCTACCGCCATCACAGAGACAGAGGCCTCAGAGTGTTGCTGTGCTCCTACCGCCATCACAGAGACAGAGGCCTCAGAGTGTTGCTGTGCCCCTACCGCCATCACAGAGACAGAGGCCTCAGAGTGTTGCTGTGCTCCTACCGCCATCGCAGAGACAGAGTGTTGCTGTGCCCCTACCGCCATCGCAGAGACAGAGGCCTCAGAGTGTTGCTGTGCTCCTACCGCCATCGCAGAGACAGAGTGTTGCTGTGCCCCTACCGCCATCACAGAGGCCTCAGAGTGTTGCTGTGCTCCTACCGCCATCACAGAGACAGAGGCCTCAGAGTGTTGCTGTGCTCCTACCGCCATCACAGAGACAGAGGCCTCAGAGTGTTGCTGTGCCCCTACCGCCATCGCAGAGACAGAGGCCTCAGAGTGTTGCTGTGCTCCTACCGCCATCACAGAGACAGAGGCCTCAGAGTGTTGCTGTGCTCCTACCGCCATCACAGAGACAGAGGCCTCAGAGTGTTGCTGTGCCCCTACCGCCATCACAGAGACAGAGGCCTCAGAGTGTTGCTGTGCTCCTACCGCCATCACAGAGGCCTCAGAGTGTTGTTGTGCCCCTACGGTCCCTGCTGTGATCTGCTGTAGTAAGGCCTGTTGCTGCTGCTGTTGTTGTTGTTGTTGTTGTTGTTGCTGCTGTTGTTGTTGTTGTTGTTGCTGCTGTTGTTGTTGTTGTTGCTGCTGTTGTTGTTGTTGTTGTTGTTGTTGCTGCTGTTGTTGTTGTTGTTGTTGCTGCTGTTGTTGTTGTTGTTGTTGTTGTTGCTGCTGTTGTTGTTGTTGTTGCTGCTGTTGTTGTTGTTGCTGCTGTTGTTGTTGCTGTTGTTGTTGTTGCTGTTGTTGTTGTTGTTGCTGCTGCTGTTGTTGTTGTTGTTGCTGCTGTTGTTGTTGTTGTTGTTGTTGTTGCTGCTGTTGTTGTTGTTGTTGCTGCTGCTCAGACACTGTGGTGGTGGTTGTACCAGAGGCTTCAGTGGTGCTGGTGTGACTGCTGACAGTGCTGAGACATAGAGTTAGAGAGGACTGGTCTTCCTGTTTCACTAGCAGCAACGAGGAGGACCTGGGCTTCACACTGCCAGTCTGAGAGGAGATCTCTGCGTTTGTGACGGGCGAGTCAGACAGCGCCAGGATCTGCGTGGGCACTAGGTGTTGTTTCACCGTCACTCGACAGGGGGCGCTCTCTGGTCGGGCGGGGGTGCCTTGTCTGGCTGGGACCCTCTTGACGGCGGCGGGAACCCCTGGTTTGGGGTCAAAGGTCACACCTAAAGGTTGCTGGGAAATGAAGACACGCTTCACAGGGATCACGTGGGTGGAATCCAGACCAGGGCCGGTTCGCTTCCGGGGACTCTTAGATCCTGACGCACAGGAGGAGGAGTCTTTAGCAGACAATAGGGTAACAGCCGATAAGCCATTGGACGAGGAGGACTTTCCGCTGACGTTAGGAGCGTTCTGATTGGCCGAGGGCACAACAGTCAGATAAAAAGTACTTTCTTGGTGACAGGTGGTGGCAATGCTGCTGTTGTTATTGCTGTCCTGCTTGGTCTCTACCCTAATAGTCGCTGCATTGGTGGCAGAGGTGGGAGGGGAGCTAGAGGAGGGGTAGCTTTTGGTCCTGTCGGTCACTCTGTCAGGTCCCGGTGAGCATATGACCAGGAGCGAGGGTTCGCTGGACGCACGGTACTTAGTGGCCCTCTCTGGACCCTTGGACCCACCGGGGGACTTCTGTATGGTACTCCGTTTATCAGAGTTAGAGCCCGGATTATTGTCAGTGATGATGGCCTCGGGAGCCACTGTGGGAGTAGGGGTGGAGGCTGGGGCGTCAGGCCGTACTGCAGGGCACTGTGGGGTGGCTGGGGGGCCTCCCTGGCTCTGTCCCTGTTGCTGGACCTCCTCTAGGGCAGCGATGGTGGTAAAGGTGGTGGTGGTGTTGGTGGTTCCCACCCCGGCCGAGGCTGAAGCCGGCCTGAGGACCATACTGTTACTGCTGGTACTGATAGTGTTGCTCGGGGTCAAGGAGACGGCGGTCATCTTGACCACGTTGACGTGGGAGCTGAACTGGGGCTGGATCACGTGGTGGGTCTTCATGGGGCTGTTGGTGATGAGCAGGGTGGGGGGCGAACGCAGGGTGATGGCCCCCGTGGCAGAGGGCTTGGGGAGGATCTGGGGGTACCTGTGGCGTCAGGAGATGGAAATAAATTATTAACACAAACAAAGACAACTGAACTTTATAGGGCTGGTTTCTTGGACTAAAAAGCATGATCAATGGAGAATGTTAATTGGATTAGCTTTTTAGCTACAAGGGCTATGATGGTAAGGATGCTACTGTATCTAGAACCTTAAAGGGTTCTTCGGCTGTCCACATAGGAGAACCCTTTGAAGAACCCTTTTTGGTCCCAGTTAGAACCTTTTTGGGTTCCATGTAGAACCCTTTTGGGTTCCATGTAGACCCCTTTTGGTTCCAGTTAGAAGTTAGAACCCTTTTGGTTCCAGTTAGAACCCTTTTGGTTCCAGTTAGAACCCTTTTGGGTTCCATGCAGAACCCTTTCCACGGAGGGTTGTAAGAATTTTTTGAAGATAAATACACAACGCAGAGGACGAGAGGTCAATACAGTACTAAAGGTCAAGAGGACGAGAGGTCAATACAGTACTAAAGGTCAAGAGGACGAGAGGTCAATACAGTACTAAAGGTCAGGAGGACGAGAGGTCAATACAGTACTAAAGGTCAGGAGGACGAGAGGTCAATACAGTACTAAAGGTCAGGAGGACGAGAGGTCAATACAGTACTAAAGGTCAAGAGGACGAGAGGTCAATACAGTACTAAAGGTCAGGAGGACGAGAGGTCAATACAGTACTAAAGGTCAGGAGGACGAGAGGTCAATACAGTACTAAAGGTCAAGAGGACGAGAGGTCAATACAGTACTAAAGGTCAAGAGGACGAGAGGTCAATACAGTACTAAAGGTCAGGAGGACGAGAGGTCAATACACTACTAAAGGTCAAGAGGACGAGAGGTCAATACAGTACTAAAGGTCAGGAGGACGAGAGGTCAATACAGTACTAAAGGTCAAGAGGACGAGAGGTCAATACAGTACTAAAGGTCAGGAGGACGAGAGGTCAATACAGTACTAAAGGTCAAGAGGACGAGAGGTCAATACAGTACTAAAGGTCAAGAGGACGAGAGGTCAATACAGTACTAAAGGTCAAGAGGACGAGAGGTCAATACAGTACTAAAGGTCAGGAGGACGAGAGGTCAATACAGTACTAAAGGCCAGGAGGACGAGAGGTCAATACAGTACTAAAGGTCAAGAGGACGAGAGGTCAATACAGTACTAAAGGTCAAGAGGACGAGAGGTCAATACAGTACTAACGATCATTGGAAATAGTGTTTTTTTCTGTAATAGGGGATTAATGATCAATGGGTCAGAGACATGGGAGGAAATTCAGTCTGGGACTCATAGGTACATGGTATGTTCTCATTGGTCCAAATTGTTAATACATTGAGCCTGAAATAGGATACTTGTTATTTGGCTATTGGCCCAGTTTTATCGCAAGGAATTCTAATTGGTCAACCACAGGCTAGGGTTGGGTTATAAAACTACATTCTGTCACTTTGTTCACTGGAGATAATCACTGAAGAATCACTGAAGAGAGAATCACTGAGGAGAGAATCACTGAAGAGAATCACTGAGGAGAGAATCACTGAAGAGAATCACTGAAGAGAATCACTGAGGAGATAATCACTGAGGAGAGAATCACTGAAGAGAATCACTGAAGAGAATCACTGAGGAGAGAATCACTGAGGAGAGAATCACTGAAGAGAATCACTGAGGAGAGAATCACTGAAGAGAATCACTGAGGAGAGAATCACTGAAGAGAATCACTGAGGAGAGAATCACTGAAGAGAGAATCACTGAGGAAAGAATCACTGAGGAGAGAATCACTGAAGAGAATCACTGTGGACAGGGGAGAATTAACATCTACCTCTCAGCATAACATCCATGATTTGTCCTCTTTGAATAAACCTATTTTTCTCCCCCTGATTTGCTTTTGGGGTCTGTGTTATTGAAGAGTAACATCAACTGCTAACAGGGTTCTACATGGAACCCAAAAGGGTTCTACCAGGAACCAAAAAGGGTTCTCATATGGGGACAGCTGAGGAAACCTTTTGGAACCCTTTTTACTAAGAGGGTGGGCTTAATCTGTGTCCGGAAAACCGTCCCATAGTGTATTTAAAAGTATCCTATAGAAATAAAATCTATTATTATGATAAATGGTGATGATGATGATTGTCATTATTACCTGTGCCTAGCCAGGCGGTCTCCCACGGGGCTGGCTGAGATGTTCTGGGGCGTTTTAGGGGACTGTCTGTGGGTCAGAGACTGGGTGTGGGTGACCACCTGGAAGTTGACCGTTGGCATGACCTTCCCCTCGGCGGACCCCACCGGGCTAGGGGAAGTCATCAGCTGCCTGCTCCTCTGGACCTGCCGGGAGACACGCACAGTGGGAACATGTTAGACAACGGCCGCTTGTAATGCCAAAGGGTCGGGGGTTCGATTCCCGAGGCCACCCATACGTAAAATGTATGCAGTGTGACTGTAAGTCGCTTTGGATAAAAGCATCTGTTAAAGAAATCTATATTTTTATTATTACTGGTGAAGAAGGAAGTAACACTCCTCAGGCATGAAATATGGGCCCAAGGTCATGTAGATCTGGGCCCAAGGTCATGTGGATCTGGGCCCAAGGTCATGTAGATCTGGGCTCAAGGTCATGTAGATCTGGGCCGAAGGTCATGTAGATCTGGGCCCAAGGTCATGTAGATCTGGGCCCAAGGTCATGTAGATCTGGGCCCAAGGCCATGTAGATCTGGGCCCAAGGCCATGTAGATCTGGGCCCAAGGTCATATAGATCTGGGCCCACGGTCATGTAGATCTGGGCCCAAGGCCATGTAGATCTAGGCCCAAGGCCATGTAGATCTGGGCCGAAGGTCATGTAGATCTGGGCCGAAGGTCATGTAGATCTGGGCCGAAGGTCATGTAGAATATGGGCCGAAGGTCATGTAGAATATGGGCCGAAGGTCATGTAGATCTGGGCCGAAGGTCATGTAGATCTGGGCCACTATTCAGAAAGCCTCTCAGAAAAGGAATGCAGATCTAGGATCAGTTTAGCCTTTTATATCATAATAAATAAGAGGACAGTTCTTATACGCGTCTGGATTAATGTTCCACTCCTTGAAAGCAGCAGCTCTAGCCTTTAGCTCAGTGCGGATGTTGCCTGTAATCCATGGCTTCTGGTTGGAATATGTACGTACGGTCAATGTGGGAACGACGTCGTCGATGCACTTATTAATGAAGCCGGTAACTGATGTGGTAAACCCCTCAATGCCATCGGGTAACTCCCGGAACATATTCCAGTCTGTGCTAGCGAAACAGTCCTGTAGTTTAGCATCCGCTTCATCGGACCACTTCCTGGTACTTCCTGTTTGAGTTTTTTGCTTTTAAGCAGGAATCAGGAGGTCAGATTTGCCAAATGCAGGGTGAGGGAGAGGTTTGTATGCATCTCTATGTGTGGGGTAAAGAAGATGGTCTAGAGTTTTGTCTCCTTTAGTTGCACAGCTGACATGCTGGTGAAACAGATTTCAGTTTCCCTGCATTAAAATCTCCGGCCACTAGGAGCGCCACCTCTGGATGAGCATTTCTGTTTGCTTATGGCCCTATACAGCTCTTAGTGCCAGCATCGATTTGTGGTGGTAAACAGACAGCTACAAAAAAATATATAGATGAAAAATCACTTGGTAAATAGTATGGTCTACAGTTTATCTGAGCAGAACCTTGAGACTTCCTTAAAACTTCTTATGGCTGCAAGGGGCAGCACTGAGTAACCTGAAAATAGGTGGCCATTTCAAACGGCCTCCTACTCAATTCTTGCTCGTACAATATGCATATTATCATTTCTATTGGATAGAAAACACTCTCTAGTTTCTTAAACCGTTTGAATTATTTCTCTAAGTGAACCAGAACTCTTTCTGCAGCCCATTTCCTATCCGGAAGTGAGATTTCCAAATGCGAGGTCTCTTTTCAAGAGCTTGTCTATAAAAGGGCATGCCATTTGGGACCATAGAAACACGTCATACGCCTTCCCCTGGGTGTCATGCGGAAGTGAGAGCAGAAAGCACTTGAATATCTCGTTCAGGGATTGAATACAGCCTCTTGGAGTGAGAGGACCGCCATAATTTTTTTTCTCCATGGCGCGAAGTTGGACTTTGTATTGCCTCCTGGAAAACTGTCGTTATACGTGAATATAATCTCCGGCTTCGATTTGACTTGATACATGTCACAATATCATCCTAAAGTATGTTTTTTCAATATAGTTTAATTATATTATTGAAATTTATTCGGGACTTTAGACGTGATGCTTTGGAAGAATTCTTTCATGAAGGAGAGGTTAGCGCCGCACGGCCAGTGTGCCTGCTAATTCAAGAGGGAAATAGTTTGTTCTGGATCCAAAACAAAGACGGTACTGGACAATGGACCCCTTTACAACATTCTGATGGAAGATCAACAAAGATAAGGACCCAATTTGGAATGCTATTTAATATATCTGTCGAGCTGTGCTATCGCTACCGATTACTTGGAATCAATGCTTTTGTGTGTTAGCCATTGCAGTAAGCTAATATAACGATATATTGTGTTTTCGCTGTAAAACACTTAAAAAAATCGGAAATATTGTCTGTATTCACAAGATCTTTGTCTTTCATTTTGCTATACATCATATATTTTTCTGAAATGTTTTATGATGAGTAATTAGGTAGTTGACGTTGGTGTATGTATTTACTCTGGCTACTCCCGTGCGATTTCTGACTGTAGCTATGATGGTAGCAGTAATGTAAAACTGATTTATTGCTAAAATATGCACATTTTTTGAACAAAACATAGATTTATTGTGTAACATGTTATAGGACTGTCATCTGAGGTAGTTTTTTCTAGGTTATTTAGGTTGGTTCTAGGTTAGTTAGGTTGGCTTGTGCATGCTACTTGCATCCTACTTGTGCTGTGAAAAATGTCTGTCCTCTTTTTTATTTGGTGGTGAGCTAACATAAATATATGTGGTGTTTTCTCTGTAAAACATTTAAAAAATCGGACATGTTGGCTGGATTGACAAGATGTTTATCTTTCAAATGCTGTATTGGACTTGTTAATGTGTGAAAGTTAAATATTTAAAAAAAATAGATTTTGAATTTCGCGCCCTACAATTGAGCTGGATGTTGTCATAGGTGTACAGACATCGGGCTTGCAGCCAAAACAGGTTAATATTAGAGATTGCGTAACAGCTGTTGTTAACAAAGAGACACACCCTTCTCCACTAACCCTACCCGAAGCTGCTGTAAACTCTTGACGATGCGTAGAGAAACGAGCTAGATGTATATTATCCATGTCCTTATTCAGCGACTCTGGGAAACATATGACAGTTTTTCAGGTCCCGTTGATAGGATAGTCTTAAACGGAGCTTGTCAATTTTGTTCTCCAGTGATTGTACGTTCGCCAATAGAACGGAGGATAGAGGCGGATTATTTCTTCGCTGACGTAGCTTCATCAGGGTACTCGCACGTCGGCCTCTCTGACACCGCCTTTTCTCTTCCGAGTCTCTGGGATTAGGGCCCGGTCTAGTCTCTGGGATTAGGACCCCGTCTAGTCTCTGGGATTAGGGTCTAGTCTCTGAGATTAGGGCCCGGTTTAGTCTCTGGGATTAGGGCACGGTCTAGACTCTGGGATTAGGGCCCGGTCTAGTCTCTGGGATTAGGGCCCCGTCTAGTCTCTGGGATTAGGGTCTAGTCTCTGAGATTAGGGCCCGGTCTAGTCTCTGGAATTAGGGCCCGGCCTAGTCTCCGGGATCAGGGCCCGGTCTAGTCTCTGGGATTAGGGCCCGGTCTCTGGAATTAGGGCCCGGTCTAGTCTCTGGGATTAGGGCCCAGTCTAGTCTCTGGGATTAAGGCCCAGTCTAGTCTCTGGGATTAGGGCCCAGTCTAGTCTCTGGGATTAGGGCCCAGTCTAGTCTCTGGGATTAGGGCCCGATCTAGTCTCTCTGATTAGGGCCCGGTCTAGTCTCTCTGATTAGGGCCCGGTCTAGTTTCTGGGATTAGGGCCCGGTCTAGTCTCTGGGATTAGGGCCCGGTCTCTGGAATTAGGGCCCGGTCTCTGGAATTAGGGCCCGGTCTCTGGGATTAGGGCCCGGTCTCTGGGATTAGGGCCCGGTCTAGTTTCTGGGATTAGGGCCTGGCAGTATGTCCTGCTCCAGCAACTCATTGAAGTAGAAATCTTCATTTCAAATCGAGGTTAGTGATCAATGGAATCAACATTATGTACATAAAAGGTTACGGTCAGTGTCAAAAAAGACACCAAACAGCAGAATTGTTCAGGAGCTATCCATCGCAGCGCCATTCTTGACATTCAATAAACTGTTGCCTTTCCTTTTAATACTGAGCATGTTGTCTAAAACCAGTATCAATCTTGTCTGTATCTGTGTGTGTATCTGTGTGTGTGTATCTGTGTGTGTGTATCTGTGTGTGTGTATCTGTGTGTGTATCTGTGTGTGTGTATCTGTGTGTGTGTATCTGTGTGTGTATCTGTGTGTGTGTGTATCTGTGTGTGTATCTGTGTGTGTGTATCTGTGTGTGTGTATCTGTGTGTGTATCTGTGTGTGTGTATCTGTGTGTGTATCTGTGTGTGTATCTGTGTGTGTGTATCTGTGTGTGTATCTGTGTGTGTATCTGTGTGTGTGTATCTGTGTGTGTGTATCTGTGTGTGTGTGTGTATCTGTGTGTGTGTGTGTATCTGTGTGTGTGTATCTGTGTGTGTGTATCTGTGTGTGTGTATCTGTGTGTGTGTGTGTGTATCTGTGTGTGTGTGTATCTGTGTGTGTGTATCTGTGTGTGTATCTGTGTGTGTGTATCTGTGTGTGTGTATCTGTGTGTGTGTATCTGTGTGTGTATCTGTGTGTGTGTATCTGTGTGTGTGTATCTGTGTGTGTGTATCTGTGTGTGTGTATCTGTGTGTGTATCTGTGTGTGTATCTGTGTGTGTGTATCTGTGTGTGTGTATCTGTGTGTGTGTATATCTGTGTGTGTGTATATCTGTGTGTATATCTGTGTGTGTATCTGTGTGTGTGTATCTGTGTGTGTATCTGTGTGTGTATCTGTGTGTGTATCTGTGTGTGTGTATCTGTGTGTGTATCTGTGTGTGTGTATCTGTGTGTGTGTATCTGTGTGTGTATCTGTGTGTGTATCTGTGTGTGTGTATCTGTGTGTGTGTCTGTGTGTGTATCTGTGTGTGTGTATCTGTGTGTGTATCTGTGTGTGTATCTGTGTGTGTGTATCTGTGTGTGTGTATCTGTGTGTGTGTATCTGTGTGTGTGTGTGTATCTGTGTGTGTGTGTGTATCTGTGTGTGTGTATCTGTGTGTGTATCTGTGTGTGTGTATCTGTGTGTGTATCTGTGTGTGTATCTGTGTGTGTGTATCTGTGTGTGTGTGTGTATCTGTGTGTGTGTGTATCTGTGTGTGTGTATCTGTGTGTGTATCTGTGTGTGTGTATCTGTGTGTGTGTATCTGTGTGTGTATCTGTGTGTGTGTATCTGTGTGTGTGTATCTGTGTGTGTGTATCTGTGTGTGTGTATCTGTGTGTGTATCTGTGTGTGTGTATCTGTGTGTGTATCTGTGTGTGTGTATCTGTGTGTGTGTATCTGTGTGTGTATCTGTGTGTGTATCTGTGTGTGTGTATCTGTGTGTGTGTATCTGTGTGTGTGTATCTGTGTGTGTATCTGTGTGTGTATCTGTGTGTGTATCTGTGTGTGTGTGTATCTCTGCATACATATGTTATCCCATCGTACCGTGATGGGGCTGGGGACGGCTGCCACCACAATACCAATGGTAGGTTGTGGTGAGAGCAGAGCTGGACTTCCACAGGGGATAGCTGGCCCTGGGGTACTGGCCTCGGTCCTCCTGGCCTGGTTCTGTCCCTGGGCCTCTCCAGGCAGGGGGGACTGGAGCTTCTGCTCCTGCTGTTTCTTCTGGATCTTCCTCTGGAGCTGCTGCTTGGCGTCCACCGAGGGAGAGGCCAGCGTCTTCACCTGCGGCTGGAAGGACGAGGCCTCGGACGTGGGCATGAACGCAGAGGTTGGCGTGGGCGTCTTCAGACCTGGCGAGATATACAGATGAGAAAAGAGATTTCTCAACACGCCTGAGAAATGGTTTAAAAAAATTGTTGAATCAACTACAGTTTGATACATGAGCAAGACTCACAACTTCGTTCCCATCAACAGCCCTAAACCTAGCCCCGTTACCTGTGGGTGCCCGCTTAGCCTTGCCATGGACTTGGTCCCAATGTAGTGACCGTTGAGTGACTGTTGACTGTGGCCATCAACAACACCCAATACCGTCTCTACCAACATCCCCATTAGCCATGCCTACCTGTAGCTTCCATACCACCATCCCCATTAGCCATGTCTACCCGTAGCTTCCATACCACCATCCCCATTAGCCATGCCTATCTGCAGCTTCCATACCACCATCCCCATTAGCCATGCCTACCTGTAGCTTCCATACCACTATCCCCATTAGCCATGCCTACCTGTAGCTTCCATACCACCATCCCCATTAGCCATGCCTACCTGTAGCTTCCATACCACCATCCCCATTAGCCATGCATACCTGTAGCTTCCATACCACCATCCCCATTAGCCATGCCTACCTGTAGCTTCCATACCACCATCCCAATTAGCCATGCCTACCTGTAGCTTCCATACCACCATCCCCACTAGCCATGCCTACCTGTAGCTTCCATACCACCATCCCCATTAGCCATGCCTACCTGTAGCTTCCATACCACCATCCCAATTAGCCATGCCTACCTGTAGCTTCCATACCACCATCCCCATTAGCAATGCCTACCTGTAGCTTCCATACCACCATCCCCATTAGCCATGCCTACCTGCAGCTTCCATACCACCATCCCCATTAGCCATGCCTACCTGTAGCTTCCATACCACCATCCCCATTAGCCATGCCTACCTGTAGCTTCCATACCACCATCCCCATTAGCCATGCCTACCTGTAGCTTCCATACCACCATCCCCATTAGCCATGCCTACCTGTAGCGTCCATACCACCATCCCCATTAGCCATGCTTACCTGTGGCTTCCATACCACCATCCCCATTAGCCATGCCTACCTGTGGGAGTCCCAGTCATGACGGTGATGGCAGCCATAGACTTGGTTCCTATGTAATGACTGTTGAGCAGGAAGCGAGCCAGGTCCTCCACGGCATCAAACTGTCTACTGAGGACCTTCTGAGCCCACTCACACACCAGGCCACAGGCCGCTGAGCGCATCTCATCCTCCGCACTGGGAGACTGGCCCGATGACGGTTCCATTGGCTCACACTGGGGAGAAGAGGGTTAAGTAGGGGAAGAGATCAGAAATGATATCCTGTCTGGAGTTTGGGGAAGAGGTCATTCAGATATGATATCCTGTCTGGAGTTTGGGGAAGAGGTCATTCAGATATGATATCCTGTCTGGAGTTTGGGGAAGAGGTCATTCAGATATGATATCCTGTCTGGAGTTTGGGGAAGAGGTCATTCAGATATGATATCCTGTCTGGAGTTTGGGGAAGAGGTCATTCAGATATGATATCCTGTCTGGAGTTTGGGGAAGAGGTCATTCAGATATGATATCCTGTCTGGAGTTTGGGGAAGAGGTCATTCAGATATGATATCCTGTCTGGAGTTTGGGGAAGAGGTCATTCAGATATGATATCCTGTCTGGAGTTTGGGGAAGAGGTCATTCAGATATGATATCCTGTCTGAAGTTTGGGTGGATTTACTAGGAATGAGATCAATTCCATTTAAATTCAGATCTAAACTGAAATTCAAATTCAAATTTTCCTAAACTTGCTTCTCAATGAGATTTGGAATTGGATTGTCAGTTTACTTCCTGAATTGAAATGGAACTGACCCCAACCCTGGTGACATGGAACTGACCCCAACACTGATGAAATGAAACTGACCCCAACCCTGATGAAATGGAACTGACCCCAACCCTGATGAAATGGAACTGACTCCAACCCTGATGAAATGGAACTGACCCCAACCCTGATGAAATGGAACTGACCCCAACCCTGATGACATGGAACTGACCCCAACCCTGATGACATGGAACTGACCCCAACCCTGATGACATGGAACTGACCCCAAACCTGATGAAATGGAACTGACCCCAACCCTGATGAAATGGAACTGACCCCAACCATGATGAAATGGAACTGACCCCAACCCTGATGACATGGAACTGACCCCAACCCTGATGAAATGGAACTGACCCCAACACTGATGAAATGAAACTGACCCCAAACCTGATGAAATGGAACTGACCCCAACCCTGATGAAATGGAACTGACCCCAACCCTGATGAAATGGAACTGACACCAACCCTGATGAAATGGAACGGACCCCAACCCTGATGAAATGGAACTGACCCCAACCCTGATGAAATGGAACTGACCCCAACCCTGATGAAATGGAACTGACCCCAACCGTGATGACATGGAACTGACCCCAACCGTGATGACATGGAACTGACCCCAACCCTGATTAAATGAAACTGACCCACACCATGATGAAATGAAACCGACCCCAACCATGATGAAATGGAACTGACCCCAACCCTGACGAAATGGAACTGACCCCAACCATGACGAAATGGAACTGACCCCAACCCTGATGAAATGGAACTGACCCCAACCCTGATGAAATGGAACTGACCCCAACCATGACGAAATGGAACTGACCCCAACCCTGATGAAATGGAACTGACCCCAACCCTGATTAAATGAAACTGACCCCAACCATGATGAAATGGAACTGACCCCAACCATGATGACATGGAACTGACCCCAACCATGATGACATGGAACTGACCCCAACCCTGATGACATGGAACTGACCCCAACCCTGATGAAATGGAACTGACCCCAACCCTGATGAAATGGAACTGACACCAACCCTGATGAAATGGAACTGACCCCAACCCTGATGAAATGGAACTGACCTCAACCCTGATGAAATGGAACTGACCCCAACCCTGATGAAATGGAACTGACCCCAACCCTGATGAAATGGAACTGACCCCAACCCTGATGAAATGGAACTGACCCCAACCCTGATGACATGGAACTGACCCCAACCCTGATGAAATGGAACTGACCCCAACCCTGATTAAATGGAACTGACCCCAACCCTGATGAAATGGAACTGACCCCAACCCTGATGAAATGGAACTGACCCCAACCCATGATGAAATGGAACTGACCCCAACCCTGATGAAATGGAACTGACCCCAACCCTGATGAAATGGAACTGACCCCAACCCTGATGAAATGGAACTGACCCCAACCCTGATGAAATGGAACTGACCCCAACCCTGAGGAAATGGAACTGACCCTGGAACTGACCCCAACCCTGATGAAATGGAACTGACCTCAACCCTGATGAAATGGAACTGACCCCAACCCTGATGAAATGGAACTGACCCCAACCCTGATGAAATGGAACTGACCCCAACCCTGATGAAATGGAACTGACCCCAACCCTGATGACATGGAACTGACCCCAACCCTGATGAAATGGAACTGACCCCAACCCTGATGAAATGGAACTGACCCCAACCCTGATGAAATGGAACTGACCCCAACCCTGATGAAATGGAACTGACCCCAACCCATGATGAAATGGAACTGACCCCAACCCTGATGAAATGGAACTGACCCCAACCCTGATGAAATGGAACTGACCCCAACCCTGATGAAATGGAACTGACCCCAACCCTGATGAAATGGAACTGACCCCAACCCTGAGGAAATGGAACTGACCCTGGAACTGACCCCAACCCTGATGAAATGGAACTGACCCCAACCCTGATGAAATGGAACTGACCCCAACCCTGATGAAATGGAACTGACCCCAACCCTGATGAAATGGAACTGACCCCAACCCTGATGAAATGGAACTGACACCAATCCTGATGAAATGGAACTGACCCCAACCCTGATGAAATGGAACTGACCCTGGAACTGACCCCAACCCTGATGAAATGGAACTGACCTCAACACTGATGAAATGAAACTGACCCCAAACCTGATGAAATGGAACTGACCCCAACCATGATGAAATGAAACTGACCCCAACCCTGATGAAATGGAACTGACCCCAACCATGATGAAATGGAACTGACCCCAACCCTGACGAAATGGAACTGACCCCAACCATGACGAAATGGAACTGACCCCAACCCTGATGAAATGGAACTGACTCCAACCCTGATGAAATGGAACTGACCCCAACCGTGATGACATGGAACTGACCCCAACCATGATGACATGGAACTGACCCCAACCCTGATGAAATGGAACTGACCCAAACCCTGATGAAATGGAACTGACCCCAACCCTGATGAAATGGAACTGACCCCAACCCTGATGAAATGGAACTGACACCAACCCTGATGAAATGGAACGGACCCCAACCCTGATGAAATGGAACTGACCCCAACCCTGATGAAATGGAACTGACCCCAACCCTGATGAAATGGAACTGACCCCAACCGTGATGACATGGAACTGACCCCAACCGTGATGACATGGAACTGACCCCAACCCTGATTAAATGAAACTGACCCACACCATGATGAAATGAAACTGACCCCAACCATGATGAAATGGAACTGACCCCAACCCTGACGAAATGGAACTGACCCCAACCATGACGAAATGGAACTGACCCCAACCCTGATGAAATGGAACTGACCCCAACCCTGATGAAATGGAACTGACCCCAACCATGACGAAATGGAACTGACCCCAACCCTGATGAAATGGAACTGACCCCAACCCTGATTAAATGAAACTGACCCCAACCATGATGAAATGGAACTGACCCCAACCATGATGACATGGAACTGACCCCAACCATGATGACATGGAACTGACCCCAACCCTGATGACATGGAACTGACCCCAACCCTGATGAAATGGAACTGACCCCAACCCTGATGAAATGGAACTGACCCCAACCCTGATGAAATGGAACTGACCCCAACCCTGATGAAATGGAACTGACCTCAACCCTGATGAAATGGAACTGACCCCAACCCTGATGAAATGGAACTGACCCCAACCCTGATGAAATGGAACTGACCCCAACCCTGATGAAATGGAACTGACCCCAACCCTGATGACATGGAACTGACCCCAACCCTGATGAAATGGAACTGACCCCAACCCTGATTAAATGGAACTGACCCCAACCCTGATGAAATGGAACTGACCCCAACCCTGATGAAATGGAACTGACCCCAACCCATGATGAAATGGAACTGACCCCAACCCTGATGAAATGGAACTGACCCCAACCCTGATGAAATGGAACTGACCCCAACCCTGATGAAATGGAACTGACCCCAACCCTGATGAAATGGAACTGACCCCAACCCTGAGGAAATGGAACTGACCCTGGAACTGACCCCAACCCTGATGAAATGGAACTGACCTCAACCCTGATGAAATGGAACTGACCCCAACCCTGATGAAATGGAACTGACCCCAACCCTGATGAAATGGAACTGACCCCAACCCTGATGAAATGGAACTGACCCCAACCCTGATGACATGGAACTGACACCAACCCTGATGAAATGGAACTGACCCCAACCCTGATGAAATGGAACTGACCCCAACCCTGATGAAATGGAACTGACCCCAACCCTGATGAAATGGAACTGACCCCAACCCATGATGAAATGGAACTGACCCCAACCCTGATGAAATGGAACTGACCCCAACCCTGATGAAATGGAACTGACCCCAACCCTGATGAAATGGAACTGACCCCAACCCTGATGAAATGGAACTGACCCCAACCCTGAGGAAATGGAACTGACCCTGGAACTGACCCCAACCCTGATGAAATGGAACTGACCCCAACCCTGATGAAATGGAACTGACCCCAACCCTGATGAAATGGAACTGACCCCAACCCTGATGAAATGGAACTGACCCCAACCCTGATGAAATGGAACTGACACCAATCCTGATGAAATGGAACTGACCCCAACCCTGATGAAATGGAACTGACCCTGGAACTGACCCCAACCCTGATGAAATGGAACTGACCTCAACACTGATGAAATGAAACTGACCCCAAACCTGATGAAATGGAACTGACCCCAACCATGATGAAATGAAACTGACCCCAACCCTGATGAAATGGAACTGACCCCAACCATGATGAAATGGAACTGACCCCAACCCTGACGAAATGGAACTGACCCCAACCATGACGAAATGGAACTGACCCCAACCCTGATGAAATGGAACTGACTCCAACCCTGATGAAATGGAACTGACCCCAACCGTGATGACATGGAACTGACCCCAACCATGATGACATGGAACTGACCCCAACCCTGATGAAATGGAACTGACCCAAACCCTGATGAAATGGAACTGACCCCAACCCTGATGAAATGGAACTGACCACAACCATGATGAAATGAAACTGACCCCAACCCTGATGAAATGGAACTGACCCCAACCCATGATGAAATGGAACTGACCCCAACCCTGATGAAATGGAACTGACCCCAACCCTGATGAAATGGAACTGACTCCAACCCTGATGAAATGGAACTGACCCCAACCCTGATGAAATGGAACTGACCCCAACCCTGATGAAATGGAACTGACCCCAACCCTGATGAAATGGAACTGACCCCAACCCTGATGAAATGGAACTGACCCCAACCATGATGAAATGGAACTGACCCCAACCCTGAGGAAATGGAACTGACCCTGGAACTGACCCCAACCCTGATGAAATGGAACTGACCCCAACCGTAATGACATGGAACTGACCCCAACCCTGAGGAAATGGAACTGACCCTGGAACTGACCCCAACCCATGATGAAATGGAACTGACCCCAACCGTAATGACATGGAACTGACCCCAACCCTGATGAAATGGAACTGACCCCAACCCTGATGAAATGGAACTGACCCCAACCCTGATGAAATGGAACTGACCCCAACCCTGATGAAATGGAACTGACCCCAACCGTGATGACATGGAACTGACCCCAACCCTGATTAAATGAAACTGACCCCAACCCTGATTAAATGAAACTGACCCCAACCATGATGAAATGGAACTGACCCCAACCATGATGAAATGGAACTGACCCCAACCCTGATGAAATGGAACTGACCTCAACCCTGATGAAATGGAACTGACCCCAACCCTGATGAAATGGAACTGACCCCAACCCTGATGAAATGGAACTGACCCCAACCCTGATGAAATGGAACTGACCCCAACCCTGATGACATGGAACTGACCCCAACCCTGATGAAATGGAACTGACCCCAACCCTGATGAAATGGAACTGACCCCAACCCTGATGAAATGGAACTGACCCCAAACCTGATGAAATGGAACTGACCCCAACCCATGATGAAATGGAACTGACCCCAACCCTGATGAAATGGAACTGACCCCAACCCTGATGAAATGGAACTGACCCCAACCCTGATGAAATGGAACTGACCCCAACCCAGATGAAATGGAACTGACCCCAACCCTGAGGAAATGGAACTGACCCTGGAACTGACCCCAACCCTGATGAAATGGAACTGACCCCAACCCTGATGAAATGGAACTGACCCCAACCCTGATGAAATGGAACTGACCCCAACCCTGATGAAATGGAACTGACCCCAACCCTGATGAAATGGAACTGACACCAATCCTGATGAAATGGAACTGACCCCAACCCTGATGAAATGGAACTGACCCTGGAACTGACCCCAACCCTGATGAAATGGAACTGACCCCAACACTGATGAAATGAAACTGACCCCAACCCTGATGAAATGGAACTGACCCAAACCCTGATGAAATGGAACTGACCCCAACCCTGATGAAATGGAACTGACCACAACCATGATGAAATGAAACTGACCCCAACCCTGATGAAATGGAACTGACCCCAACCCTGATGAAATGGAACTGACCCCAACCCTGATGAAATGGAACTGACCCCAACCGTGATGACATGGAACTGACCCCAACCATGATGACATGGAACTGACCCCAACCCTGATGAAATGGAACTGACCCAAACCCTGATGAAATGGAACTGACCCCAACCCTGATGAAATGGAACTGACCACAACCATGATGAAATGAAACTGACCCCAACCCTGATGAAATGGAACTGACCCCAACCCATGATGAAATGGAACTGACCCCAACCCTGATGAAATGGAACTGACCCCAACCCTGATGAAATGGAACTGACTCCAACCCTGATGAAATGGAACTGACCCCAACCCTGATGAAATGGAACTGACCCCAACCCTGATGAAATGGAACTGACCCCAACCCTGATGAAATGGAACTGACCCCAACCCTGATGAAATGGAACTGACCACAACCATGATGAAATGGAACTGACCCCAACCCTGAGGAAATGGAACTGACCCTGGAACTGACCCCAACCCTGATGAAATGGAACTGACCCCAACCGTAATGACATGGAACTGACCCCAACCCTGAGGAAATGGAACTGACCCTGGAACTGACCCCAACCCATGATGAAATGGAACTGACCCCAACCGTAATGACATGGAACTGACCCCAACCCTGATGAAATGGAACTGACCCCAACCCTGATGAAATGGAACTGACCCTAACCCTGATGAAATGGAACTGACCCCAACCCTGATGAAATGGAACTGACACCAATCCTGATGAAATGGAACTGACCCCAACCCTGATGAAATGGAACTGACCCTGGAACTGACCCCAACCCTGATGAAATGGAACTGAACCCAACCCTGATGACATGGAACTGACCCCAACCCTGATGAAATGGAACTGACCCCAACCCGGATTAAATGGAACTGACCCCAACCCTGATGAAATTCAACTGACCCCAACCCTGATGAAGTGGACCTGACCCCAACCATGATGAAATGGAACTGACCCCAACCCAGATGAAATGGAACTGACCCCAACCCTGATGAAATGGAACTGACCCCAACCCTGATGAAATGGAACTGACTCCAACCCTGATGAAATGGAACTGACCCCAACCCTGATGAAATGGAACTGACCCCAACCCTGATGAAATGGAACTGACCCCAACCCTGATGAAATGGAACTGACCCCAACCCTGATGAAATGGAACTGACCCCAACCATGATGAAATGGAACTGACCCCAACCCTGATGAAATGGAACTGACCCCAACCCTGATGAAATGGAACTGACCCCAACCCTGATGAAATGGAACTGACCCCAACCGTGATGACATGGAACTGACCCCAACCGTGATGACATGGAACTGACCCCAACCCTGATTAAATGAAACTGACCCCAACCCTGATGAAATGAAACTGACCCCAACCATGATGAAATGGAACTGACCCCAACCATGATGAAATGGAACTGACCCCAACCCTGACGAAATGGAACTGACCCCAACCATGACGAAATGGAACTGACCCCAACCCTGATGAAATGGAACTGACCCCAACCCTGATGAAATGGAACTGACCCCAACCGTGATGACATGGAACTGACCCCAACCATGATGACATGGAACTGACCCCAACCCTGATGAAATGGAACTGACCCAAACCCTGATGAAATGGAACTGACCCCAACCCTGATGAAATGGAACTGACCACAACCATGATGAAATGAAACTGACCCCAACCCTGATGAAATGGAACTGACCCCAACCCATGATGAATTGGAACTGACCCCAACCCTGATGAAATGGAACTGACCCCAACCCTGATGAAATGGAACTGACTCCAACCCTGATGAAATGGAACTGACCCCAACCCTGATGAAATGGAACTGACCCCAACCCTGATGAAATGGAACTGACCCCAACCCTGATGAAATGGAACTGACCCCAACCCTGAGGAAATGGAACTGACCCTGGAACTGACCCCAACCCTGATGAAATGGAACTGACCCCAACCGTAATGACATGGAACTGACCCCAACCCTGAGGAAATGGAACTGACCCTGGAACTGACCCCAACCCATGATGAAATGGAACTGACCCCAACCGTAATGACATGGAACTGACCCCAACCCTGATGAAATGGAACTGACCCCAACCCTGATGAAATGGAACTGACCCCAACCGTGATGACATGGAAGTGACCCCAACCCTGATTAAATGAAACTGACCCCAACCCTGATTAAATGAAACTGACCCCAACCATGATGAAATGGAACTGACCCCAACCATGATGAAATGGAACTGACCCCAACCCTGATGAAATGGAACTGACCTCAACCCTGATGAAATGGAACTGACCCCAACCCTGATGAAATGGAACTGACCCCAACCCTGATGAAATGGAACTGACCCCAACCCTGATGAAATGGAACTGACCCCAACCCTGATGACATGGAACTGACCCCAACCCTGATGAAATGGAACTGACCCCAACCCTGATGAAATGGAACTGACCCCAACCCTGATGAAATGGAACTGACCCCAAACCTGATGAAATGGAACTGACCCCAACCCATGATGAAATGGAACTGACCCCAACCCTGATGAAATGGAACTGACCCCAACCCTGATGAAATGGAACTGACCCCAACCCTGATGAAATGGAACTGACCCCAACCCAGATGAAATGGAACTGACCCCAACCCTGAGGAAATGGAACTGACCCTGGAACTGACCCCAACCCTGATGAAATGGAACTGACCCCAACCGTAATGACATGGAACTGACCCCAACCCTGAGGAAATGGAACTGACCCTGGAACTGACCCCAACCCATGATGAAATGGAACTGACCCCAACCGTAATGACATGGAACTGACCCCAACCCTGATGAAATGGAACTGACCCCAACCCTGATGAAATGGAACTGACCCCAACCGTGATGACATGGAAGTGACCCCAACCCTGATTAAATGAAACTGACCCCAACCCTGATTAAATGAAACTGACCCCAACCATGATGAAATGGAACTGACCCCAACCATGATGAAATGGAACTGACCCCAACCCTGATGAAATGGAACTGACCTCAACCCTGATGAAATGGAACTGACCCCAACCCTGATGAAATGGAACTGACCCCAACCCTGATGAAATGGAACTGACCCCAACCCTGATGAAATGGAACTGACCCCAACCCTGATGACATGGAACTGACCCCAACCCTGATGAAATGGAACTGACCCCAACCCTGATGAAATGGAACTGACCCCAACCCTGATGAAATGGAACTGACCCCAAACCTGATGAAATGGAACTGACCCCAACCCATGATGAAATGGAACTGACCCCAACCCTGATGAAATGGAACTGACCCCAACCCTGATGAAATGGAACTGACCCCAACCCTGATGAAATGGAACTGACCCCAACCCAGATGAAATGGAACTGACCCCAACCCTGAGGAAATGGAACTGACCCTGGAACTGACCCCAACCCTGATGAAATGGAACTGACCCCAACCCTGATGAAATGGAACTGACCCCAACCCTGATGAAATGGAACTGACCCCAACCCTGATGAAATGGAACTGACCCCAACCCTGATGAAATGGAACTGACACCAATCCTGATGAAATGGAACTGACCCCAACCCTGATGAAATGGAACTGACCCTGGAACTGACCCCAACCCTGATGAAATGGAACTGACCCCAACACTGATGAAATGAAACTGACCCCAACCCTGATGAAATGGAACTGACCCAAACCCTGATGAAATGGAACTGACCCCAACCCTGATGAAATGGAACTGACCACAACCATGATGAAATGAAACTGACCCCAACCCTGATGAAATGGAACTGACCCCAACCCTGATGAAATGGAACTGACCCCAACCCTGAGGAAATGGAACTGACCCTGGAACTGACCCCAACCCTGATGAAATGGAACTGACCCCAACCGTAATGACATGGAACTGACCCCAACCCTGAGGAAATGGAACTGACCCTGGAACTGACCCCAACCCATGATGAAATGGAACTGACCCCAACCGTAATGACATGGAACTGACCCCAACCCTGATGAAATGGAACTGACCCCAACCCTGATGAAATGGAACTGACCCCAACCGTGATGACATGGAACTGACCCCAACCCTGATTAAATGAAACTGACCCCAACCCAGATTAAATGAAACTGACCCCAACCATGATGAAATGGAACTGACCCCAACCATGATGAAATGGAACTGACCCCAACCCTGATGAAATGGAACTGACCTCAACCCTGATGAAATGGAACTGACCCCAACCCTGATGAAATGGAACTGACCCCAACCCTGATGAAATGGAACTGACCCCAACCCTGATGAAATGGAACTGACCCCAACCCTGATGACATGGAACTGACCCCAACCCTGATGAAATGGAACTGACCCCAACCCTGATGAAATGGAACTGACCCCAACCCTGATGAAATGGAACTGACCCCAAACCTGATGAAATGGAACTGACCCCAACCCATGATGAAATGGAACTGACCCCAACCCTGATGAAATGGAACTGACCCCAACCCTGATGAAATGGAACTGACCCCAACCCTGATGAAATGGAACTGACCCCAACCCAGATGAAATGGAACTGACCCCAACCCTGAGGAAATGGAACTGACCCTGGAACTGACCCCAACCCTGATGAAATGGAACTGACCCCAACCCTGATGAAATGGAACTGACCCCAACCCTGATGAAATGGAACTGACCCCAACCCTGATGAAATGGAACTGACCCCAACCCTGATGAAATGGAACTGACACCAATCCTGATGAAATGGAACTGACCCCAACCCTGATGAAATGGAACTGACCCTGGAACTGACCCCAACCCTGATGAAATGGAACTGACCCCAACACTGATGAAATGAAACTGACCCCAACCCTGATGAAATGGAACTGACCCAAACCCTGATGAAATGGAACTGACCCCAACCCTGATGAAATGGAACTGACCACAACCATGATGAAATGAAACTGACCCCAACCCTGATGAAATGGAACTGACCCCAACCCTGATGAAATGGAACTGACCCCAACCCTGATGAAATGGAACTGACCCCAACCGTGATGACATGGAACTGACCCCAACCATGATGACATGGAACTGACCCCAACCCTGATGAAATGGAACTGACCCAAACCCTGATGAAATGGAACTGACCCCAACCCTGATGAAATGGAACTGACCACAACCATGATGAAATGAAACTGACCCCAACCCTGATGAAATGGAACTGACCCCAACCCATGATGAAATGGAACTGACCCCAACCCTGATGAAATGGAACTGACCCCAACCCTGATGAAATGGAACTGACTCCAACCCTGATGAAATGGAACTGACCCCAACCCTGATGAAATGGAACTGACCCCAACCCTGATGAAATGGAACTGACCCCAACCCTGATGAAATGGAACTGACCCCAACCCTGATGAAATGGAACTGACCACAACCATGATGAAATGGAACTGACCCCAACCCTGAGGAAATGGAACTGACCCTGGAACTGACCCCAACCCTGATGAAATGGAACTGACCCCAACCGTAATGACATGGAACTGACCCCAACCCTGAGGAAATGGAACTGACCCTGGAACTGACCCCAACCCATGATGAAATGGAACTGACCCCAACCGTAATGACATGGAACTGACCCCAACCCTGATGAAATGGAACTGACCCCAACCCTGATGAAATGGAACTGACCCTAACCCTGATGAAATGGAACTGACCCCAACCCTGATGAAATGGAACTGACACCAATCCTGATGAAATGGAACTGACCCCAACCCTGATGAAATGGAACTGACCCTGGAACTGACCCCAACCCTGATGAAATGGAACTGAACCCAACCCTGATGACATGGAACTGACCCCAACCCTGATGAAATGGAACTGACCCCAACCCGGATTAAATGGAACTGACCCCAACCCTGATGAAATTCAACTGACCCCAACCCTGATGAAGTGGACCTGACCCCAACCATGATGAAATGGAACTGACCCCAACCCAGATGAAATGGAACTGACCCCAACCCTGATGAAATGGAACTGACCCCAACCCTGATGAAATGGAACTGACTCCAACCCTGATGAAATGGAACTGACCCCAACCCTGATGAAATGGAACTGACCCCAACCCTGATGAAATGGAACTGACCCCAACCCTGATGAAATGGAACTGACCCCAACCCTGATGAAATGGAACTGACCCCAACCATGATGAAATGGAACTGACCCCAACCCTGATGAAATGGAACTGACCCCAACCCTGATGAAATGGAACTGACCCCAACCCTGATGAAATGGAACTGACCCCAACCGTGATGACATGGAACTGACCCCAACCGTGATGACATGGAACTGACCCCAACCCTGATTAAATGAAACTGACCCCAACCCTGATGAAATGAAACTGACCCCAACCATGATGAAATGGAACTGACCCCAACCATGATGAAATGGAACTGACCCCAACCCTGACGAAATGGAACTGACCCCAACCATGACGAAATGGAACTGACCCCAACCCTGATGAAATGGAACTGACCCCAACCCTGATGAAATGGAACTGACCCCAACCGTGATGACATGGAACTGACCCCAACCATGATGACATGGAACTGACCCCAACCCTGATGAAATGGAACTGACCCAAACCCTGATGAAATGGAACTGACCCCAACCCTGATGAAATGGAACTGACCACAACCATGATGAAATGAAACTGACCCCAACCCTGATGAAATGGAACTGACCCCAACCCATGATGAATTGGAACTGACCCCAACCCTGATGAAATGGAACTGACCCCAACCCTGATGAAATGGAACTGACTCCAACCCTGATGAAATGGAACTGACCCCAACCCTGATGAAATGGAACTGACCCCAACCCTGATGAAATGGAACTGACCCCAACCCTGATGAAATGGAACTGACCCCAACCCTGAGGAAATGGAACTGACCCTGGAACTGACCCCAACCCTGATGAAATGGAACTGACCCCAACCGTAATGACATGGAACTGACCCCAACCCATGATGAAATGGAACTGACCCCAACCGTAATGACATGGAACTGACCCAAACCCTGATGAAATGGAACTGACCCCAACCCTGATGAAATGGAACTGACCACAACCATGATGAAATGAAACTGACCCCAACCCTGATGAAATGGAACTGACCCCAACCCATGATGAATTGGAACTGACCCCAACCCTGATGAAATGGAACTGACCCCAACCCTGATGAAATGGAACTGACTCCAACCCTGATGAAATGGAACTGACCCCAACCCTGATGAAATGGAACTGACCCCAACCCTGATGAAATGGAACTGACCCCAACCCTGATGAAATGGAACTGACCCCAACCCTGAGGAAATGGAACTGACCCTGGAACTGACCCCAACCCTGATGAAATGGAACTGACCCCAACCGTAATGACATGGAACTGACCCCAACCCTGAGGAAATGGAACTGACCCTGGAACTGACCCCAACCCATGATGAAATGGAACTGACCCCAACCGTAATGACATGGAACTGACCCCAACCCTGATGAAATGGAACTGACCCCAACCCTGATGAAATGGAACTGACCCCAACCCTGATGAAATGGAACTGACCCTAACCCTGATGAAATGGAACTGACCCCAACCCTGATGAAATGGAACTGACACCAATCCTGATGAAATGGAACTGACCCCAACCCTGATGAAATGGAACTGACCCTGGAACTGACCCCAACCCTGATGAAATGGAACTGAACCCAACCCTGATGACATGGAACTTACCCCAACCCTGATGAAATGGAACTGACCCCAACCAGGATTAAATGGAACTGACCCCAACCCTGATGAAATTCAACTGACCCCAACCCTGATGAAGTGGACCTGACCCCAACCATGATGAAATGGAACTGACCCCAACCCAGATGAAATGGAACTGACCCCAACCCTGATGAAATGGAACTGACCCCAACCCTGATGAAATGGAACTGACTCCAACCCTGATGAAATGGAACTGACCCCAACCCTGATGAAATGGAACTGACCCCAACCCTGATGAAATGGAACTGACCCCAACCCTGATGAAATGGAACTGACCCCAACCCTGATGAAATGGAACTGACCCCAACCATGATGAAATGGAACTGACCCCAACCCTGAGGAAATGGAACTGACCCTGGAACTGACCCCAACCCTGATGAAATGGAACTGACCCCAACCGTAATGACATGGAACTGACCCCAACCCTGAGGAAATGGAACTGACCCTGGAACTGACCCCAACCCATGATGAAATGGAACTGACCCCAACCGTAATGACATGGAACTGACCCCAACCCTGATGAAATGGAACTGACCCCAACCCTGATGAAATGGAACTGACCCCAACCCTGATGAAATGGAACTGACCCTAACCCTGATGAAATGGAACTGACCCCAACCCTGATGAAATGGAACTGACACCAATCCTGATGAAATGGAACTGACCCCAACCCTGATGAAATGGAACTGACCCTGGAACTGACCCCAACCCTGATGAAATGGAACTGAACCCAACCCTGATGACATGGAACTGACCCCAACCCTGATGAAATGGAACTGACCCCAACCCGGATGAAATGGAACTGACCCCAACCCTGATGAAATTCAACTGACCCCAACCCTGATGAAGTGGACCTGACCCCAACCATGATGAAATGGAACTGACCCCAACCCAGATGAAATGGAACTGACCCCAACCCTGATGAAATGGAACTGACCCCAACCATGATGAAATGGAACTGACCCCAACCCTGATGAAATGGAACTGACCCCAACCCTGATGAAATGGAACTGACCCCAACCCTGATGAAATGGAACTGACCCCAACCCTGATGAAATGGAACTGACCCCAACCATGATGAAATGGAACTGACCCCAACCCTGATGAAATGAAACTGACCCCAACCATGATGAAATGGAACTGACCCCAACCATGAAATCTATATGTACTTACTCTGAAATTATTATGGCCACTTCCTGGCAAAGAAAAAAAAGAGCCATCGTGTAAAACTTACCCCGTCGCCTGATTTTTGTAAGTCCAAGTTGGGCAGAGAAGGCATGTGAACAAACGCTTTCTTCCTCAGTCCACTATAACAGTATTTAGATTTGCCCCTCATGCCCAGGCGGCGAGCCTTCATGTTGGGAAACACATGCTTCATGATCTTTCCAAAGTCTGCAGCACTCAATGGGTGGTAGGCAAGACTGTCACAGTAGCTCCTGAAACACATTCACAATATGATAGACTTGACTTGTATTAATACAATATGGTAGACATGACTTGTATTAATACAATATGATAGACAGGACTTGTAATACAATATGATAGACATGACTTTTATTAATACAATATGATAGACATGACTTGTATTAATACAATATGATAGACATGACTTGTAATACAATATGATAGACATGACTTTTATTAATACAATATGATAGACATGACTTGTAATACGATATGATAGACAGGACTTGTAATACAATATGATAGACATGACTTGTAATACAATATGATAGACATGACTTGTATTAATACAATATGATAGACATGTGTCAGGTTTTGGTCACTAGATGTCCCCATTGCACCTTTTTTGTACCTTTTGTTTTTCCTTGCTCTAATTATTGTTTGCACCTGTGTGTCGTTCCCTTGTTAGTATTTAAACCCTGTGTGTTCCTCAGTTCCTTGCTCAGTGTTTGTATGTTAGCACCCAGCCCCAGCCCAAGCCTTGTTCTGAACATATGATTCTCCTATTGGATTTTCCAGAGGTTCTCTGGTTTAGTTCTTGTGTATTTTTGAGTAGTCTTTTCAGGTTTGTTTTTCCCTGCTGTTTTTACCACTTTGTGGAGTTGCTTTGTATTTTAGAGGATATCCATTTTGTGCTTCTTGGCTTTATGTTTGGACATTGTGGATTTAGATTCTTTGCCTGAAGATTTTGTTCTTTAATTAAACCACCATCTCTAGTACTGCTGTGTCTGCCTCATCTTCTGGGTTCTGACGATTATTAGTGACTGTTTCTCGCACCGGGTCCTGACACATGACTTGTAATACAATATGATAGACATGACTTGTATTAATGTAATATGGTAGACATGACTTGTAATGTAATATGATAGACATGACTTGTAATACAATATGATAGACAGGACTTGTAATACAATATGATAGACATGACTTGTATTAATACAATATGATAGACAGAACTTGTAATTTACATTTACATTTAAGTCATTTAGCAGACGCTCTTATCCAGAGCGACTTACAAATTGGAATACAATATGATAGACAGGACTTGTAATACAATATGATAGACATGACTTGTAATACAATATGATAGACATTTTTTATTTCTCCTTTATTTAACCAGGTAGGCTAGTTGAGAACAAGTTCTCATTTGCAACTGCGACCTGGCCAAGATAAAGCATAGCAGTGTGAACAGACAACAACACAGAGTTACACATGGAGTAAACAATAAACAAGTCAATAACATGGTAGAAAAAAGAGAATCTATATACAATGTGTGCAAAAGGCAAGAGGTTACATGACTTGTAATAATACGATATGATAGACATGACTTGTAATACAATATGATAGACATGACTTGTATTAATACAATATGATAGACAGGACTTGTATTAATACAATATGATATACATGACTTGTAATACAATATGATAGACATGACTTGTATTAATACAATATGATAGACAGGACTTGTATTAATACAATATGATAGACAGGACTTGTATTAATACAATATGATATACATGACTTGTATTAATACAATATGATAGACATGACTTGTATTAATACAATATGATAGACATGACTTGTAATACAATATGATAGACATGACTTGTAATACAATATGATAGACATGACTTGTATTAATATAATATGATATACATGACTTGTATTAATACAATATGGTAGACATGACTTGTAATACAATATGATAGACATGACTTGTAATACAATATGATATACATGACTTTTATTAATACAATATGATAGACATGACTTGTAATAATACAATATGATATACATGACTTGTATTAATATAATATGATATACATGACTTGTATTAATACAATATGGTAGACATGACTTGTATTAATACAATACAATCTGTACATGTTGAGTTATTCCTAACCACTGTTGCCCCTGCATTGCTTGCCATCTCTGGGGTTTAAGGCTGGGTAACTGTTGATGTGAACAGGGCTTTATAAAATACATTTGATTGACAGAAAGAAACACACTAAAGTTAAATGATTCTCCAGTGAATATAAGATAAACAAATATAATAAATGTAAACGTGGCAAATAAACTTAAAACTTTTGAACTAGAACTTGGATGATTTTCCTATCGACGATTTTGGCACAAGGTACATTCATCAATCCATTCCTTCAACCGGACAAACCACTACTAATACACTCAACGGCTGCTGTCTCAGACACAGTTTAAACCTAGTCTAGGAAGCACTTTCGATGGAGATTCTGTGCTGAGAACCCAGGTAGGGTTACAAAATTCCAGTACCTTTCCTCAAAAATAACCAGGTTTTTCAGAAATCCTGGTTTGGAGGATTTAAGATTTTTTTTGCTTATTCCCTTTTGATTCCTGTCAATCTTCTAACCAGGATTTCCTGGAAAACCTTTTGCAAACCTAATGTACAGGCCATACTCACTTGTACTCGTCGTACACCTCTTGCTTTGGCAGTGATGTCTCAGGGTGCTCCTCTAGGTGATTCCGGATCCAGTTGAAAGCGTACATCTGTTGTGTCCGACTGGACGACATGCCACTCTGGTCACTGAAACGGTTAAAGTCACACCGACACAAACAGGTTAGTGGTGAAACGGACCTGGAAACTGATACGTTCTTGTGATGTGTGTTTGACCTTGAAAAGACAAGGCAGTGTGTAAAGAAAGACGGTCTCCGGTTTTGTTTTGGATTTCTTTCAGGGAATAGTGTGTGTGTGTGTGTGTGTGTGTGTGTGTGTGTGTGTGTGTGTGTGTGTGTGTGTGTGTGTGTGTGTGTGCGTCTGTGTGTGCGTCTGTGTGTGTGTGTGCGTGTGTGTGTGTAATGTAGTAAGTACCATAGTCCAGGAGTGGTGGCTCTCTGGTTCTCATTCCTAGTGATGTTGCAGTGTTGAAGAGTTGAGGTAATGGATGGACAAACAGATAAAGACGGAGTAACAAATTAAGAAACACGGAAAGCTGGATATAATAGCAAATCAATCATTATACTAGTAGCGCTTCATAATCGTACGAATAAACATTATATGAGCAGTCATAAGCATTAGATCACAATACAGAGACTGCAGTGTTGAATATTGATGCAAAGGAATTGTAGAGAAAAAAAAATTCTCCCAAAATGCACTGAAATATTAGTCGAATGAATACATCCTGCTTGTAGAGCCCTGCACGGGCATTCATTTTAAGCCCCCGCCCACCCATGCCTGGGAAGTTCAGGCCCTACCTACCCAGGCCTGATTACTTCTGCCAAATGTAAGGACTCTGCCCGAAATCCGAAATAACTTCCTATTTTTTTGTAAATCCATGAGCTGCTCCTCTCTGTCTGTCACCAGCTCCCTGCGCGCAGCTCGCTCTGCATGCGCTCTGCTTATGGCGACTCTGAGTCTGTGAGTAACCGTAGCAACGGCTCCGCTTGAGCTCTGCTCCGCTCAACGAAGATACACCAGAAAGCAGTTAGCTGTTAGCTACTTTTCATTACTCTAAACTCGGGACAAAAATAACCTCTTCTGTCTTGTATTTGACGAGGCTGAAGCGCTTCAGACACCATGGTAATGATCTTAGTCAGATATGACTGTACTGCAGCAGCAGCAGAGCACGAGCGAATGGCTCAGCTTCAAAATGTTACTGATCAATTTAGTTTTGAACGAGCCCTGCCGGTACTCTAGTTATTGATGAAAAAAATAGGCCCTAACCGGATGTATAATGTCGTGGCCTGTCGGGATCGGGCAGCGCTCTACCTGCTTGTGATCAAAAAACAGCTGGGTAAAAACATATCAGGAAACCCCCAAAAATAAAATGGCCATAACAGTTTGTAACTTCCTGCTCCACAAACAGAAATATAGGCTACAAAGTGCAATGAGAGATTATATTATAAAATATAGGATACAAAGTGGAATGAGAGAATATATTATAAAATATAGGATACAAAGTGCAATGAGAGAATATATTATAAAATATAGGATACAAAGTGGAATGAGAGAATATATTATAAAATATAGGATACAAAGTGGAATGAGAGAATACGGTTCCTTCAGGAAGTGTTCACACCCCTTTGACTTTTTCCACATGTTGTTGTGTTACAGCCAGAATTTAAAATGGATTACATTTTGTCACTGGTCTACACACAATAATGTCAACGTGGAATTATGTTTTTCGAAATGTTTACAAATAGATTTAAAATAAAAAGCTTGATTGTCAATAAGTTTTCAACCCATTTCTTATGGTAAGGCTAAAAAGGTTCAGGAGTAAAACATTAATATTAGTGTTTAACATGACACCCCACACATACAATTATCTGTAAGGTCCGTCAGTCGCGCAGTGAATTTCAAACACAGATTAAACCACAAAGACCAGGGAGATTTTCCATTGCCTCGCAAAGAAGGGCAGCTATTGGTAGATGGGTCAACAACAACAAAAAATGTTGAATATCTCTTTGAACATGGTGAAGTTATTAATTACACTTTGGATGGTGTATCAATACACCCAGTCACTACAAAGATACAGGCGTCCTTCCTAACTCAGTTGCCGGAGAGGAAGGAAACTGCTCAGGGATTTCACCATGAGGCTAATGGTGACTTTCTGTGATAGAAGAAAACTGAGGATGGATCAACAACATTGTAGTTCCTCCACAATACTAACATAAATAACAGAGTGAAAGTAAAGAAGCCTGTACAGAATAAAAATATTCCAAAACATGCATCCTGTTTGCAATAAGGCACTAAAGTAATACTGCAAAGAATGTGGCAAAGCAATTCACTTTTTGTCCTGAATACAAAGTGTTATGTTTGGGGCAAATCCAATACAACACTTTACTGAGTACCACTCTCCATATTTTGAAGCATAGCGGTGGCTGCATCATGTTATGAGTATGCTTGTAATCGTTAAGGACTGGGGACTTTTTCAGGTTAAAAAAGAAACGGAATGGAGCTAAGCACAGGCAAAATCCGAGAGGAAAACCTGGTTCAGTCTGCTTTCCACCAGACACTGGGAGAATAATTCACGTATCAGCAGGACAATAACCTAAAATCCAAGGCCACATCTACACTGGAGTTGCTTACCAAGAAGAAAGTGAATGTTCCTGAGTGGCCGAGTTAAAGTTTTGACTTAAATCTGCTTGAATATCTATGACAAGGCTTGTAAATGGTTGTCTAGCAATGATCAAAAAACTATTTGACAGAGCTTGAAGAATTTTCAAAAGAATAATAGGCAAATGTTGCACCATCCAAGAGTGGAAAGCTCTTAGAGATTTACCCAGAAAGACTTGCAGCTGTAATCACTGCCAAAGGTGATTCTAACATGTAATGACTCAGGAGGTTGAATACTTATCAAGATATATTACTGTTTTATTATTCATGTTTTTAAAAATACATATATATTTTTTTTTTTTTACAAATGTTAGAATTTTTCTGCCACTTTGACTTTATAGAGTATTTTGTGTAGATCGTTAACAAAATATGATAATGAAATCAATTTGAATCTTGCTTTGTAAAACAACAACATTTGTAAAAAGGCAAAGGGGAGTGAATACTTTCGGAAAGTATATATATGTATATATATATATGTATGTATATGTATATATGTATATGATGTATATGTATATATATGTATATATATATATGTATATATATATATGTATATATATGTATGTATATGTATATATATGTATATATATATGTATATATATATATGTATGTATATTATAAAATATAGGCTACAAAGTGCAATGAGGTATAGCTAAATGGTTCTGTATGGCTCAGTTGGTAGAGCAAGGCCCTCGCGATGCCTGGACTGCGGGTTTGATTCCAGGTGCCACCCATACCAAACATTTAGTCTCCCTGGGATAAAAGCATCTGCTACATGACATATATATATACTGGGGGTATACTGGGGATATATATATATATATATATATATATATATATATATATATATATTATTATTAATAAATGAGAGAAAAAGGAGAAACAAGAAATTACCTTTTATCATTGCCATTGCTGGGACCAGAAGGCAACTTCAAGTAGAGGTAGAGTTTTTCGATGTCTGTAAACTTCTCAACATCTTGCTGTAAAATGAGAGGTAGTAGAGGGGAAACAAAACATGTAGTACTGCTTCACTGTTGCCAGTTACTACTTACTTTAGTTGAATGTACTACTTTAAAAAAATATATATATATTTTACTAGGCAAGTCAGTTAAGAACAAATTCTTATTTTCAATGACAGCCTCCCAGGGAACGGTGGGTTAACTGCCTTGTTCAGGGGAAGAACTACAACTCGGGGATTCAATCCTGCAACCTTTTGGTTACTAGTCCAACGCTCTAACCACTGGGCTACGCTGCCGCCCCAATGTACTGCTTGTAGTTACAGGTAACTGCCAAAATAAAGGAAACCCCAACATAAAGTGTCTTAGTAGGGCGTTGGGTCACCACAACCCAGAACAGCTTCAATCCACCTTGACATAGATTCTACAAGTGTCTGGAACTCTATTGGAGGGATGAGACACCATTCTTCCAAGAGAAATTCCATAATTTGGTGATTTGTTGATGGTGGTGGAAAACACAGCATCTCGGCAGGTAGCCTAGTGGTTAAAGCGTTGGGCCAGTAACCAAAAGGTTGCTAGATCGAATCCCTGAGCTGACAAGGTATAAATCTGTTGTTCTGCCCCTGAACAAGGCAGTTAACCCACTGTTCCTAGGCTGTTATTGTAAATAATAATTTGTTCTTTAACTGACTTGCCTAGTTAAATAAAGGTTAAATAAAAAAAATCTCCCAGAATTGTTCAACAGTGTTGAGATCTGGTGACTGGCATGGGGTTTTCATGTTTTCCTGCTCATCAAACCATTCCGTGACCACTCGTGCCCTGTGGATGGGGGGCATTGTCATCCGACGGGGCCATAACTACGGTAGCCAGAATCATCGACTTCCCAGCTATTTTTTTATACATGACCTTAAGCATGATGGAATGTTAATTGTTCAATTAACTCAGGAACCACACCTGTGTGGAAGCACCTGCTTTAAATATACTTTGTATCCACCATTCAATCAAGTGTTTCCATTACTTTGGCAGTTACATGTCAGTCTTTCTAGATAAGACTAAAATGCCATGTAAATGTGGTTATCATGATAATCAAAATACTACACATGTTGCTGGCTCACTGACAACCTGTATTTGATTCCCACTACACATGTTGCCGGCTCACTGGCAACCTGTATTTGATTCCCACTACACATGTTGCTGGCTCACTGACAACCTGTATTTGATTCCCACTACACATGTTGCTGGCTCACTGGCAACCTGTATTTGATTCCCACTACACATGTTGCCGGCTCACTGACAACCTGTATTTGATTCCCACTACACATGTTGCTGGCTCACTGACAACCTGTATTTGATTCCCACTACACATGTTGCTGGCTCACTGACAACACGTATTTGATTCCCACTACACAACAGATGACACCCCACCTCCTTTTCAATTGGTTTCTAAAGTTTTCATGAATGTCATCACTTCATTCTCTATTTGCCTCTTTGTTGTTAAGGGTAGCGATACTTATGAATGAGATGAGAGTTGTCAGCCAATCAGCGGAGAATAAAATAGCAATTTACTGGATTCCACCACAACCTGTGTAACGTCCATCGTTAGGAGAAAGAGAGGAGGACCAAGGAGCAGGGTAGTAAGTATCCATTTTAATAAGGATACTTGAACATAAAGAACAAAAAACGGACAAAATAAACGAAGACGAAACAGTCCCGTATGGTGACAACACAGGAACAATCACCCACACCCCACAATACAAAACAGGCTACCTAAATATGGTTCCCAATCAGAGACAACGACTAACACCTGCCTCTGATTGAGAACCATATCAGGCCAAACACATAGAAATAGACAAACTAGACATACAACATAGAATGCCCACTCAGATCACACCCTGACCAAACAAAACATAGAAACATACAAAGCAAACTATGGTCAGGGCGTGACAACCTGCTTGTTAGCAGCCGCCTGCCACAGTCTTTTCTAAACAATTTAGGCTAGCTATAGTCTGCTTTCATTCTATTATGATTGGCACACGTAAGGCACACATATTAAATGGGTCATCATATCAGTAAGGCTTATTACCAGGATTGTGTTCATTAAGCACACAAAGAGAGAAGAAAAAAAATGGACTGACATTGTAAGGAACTACCTGGACCTGTCCAATAACAATCAAATGTTTTTTTTGCATTTCGTTGAAAACCATTTTGCTATGGTTGTGCCCTGATGAACACGACCCAGGTTAAGACTTTGCGTATGATAATGACACAGCGTAACATTATCAAGCCGACATCTGAGACACGGGCCCGTGGTGACAGGATGAACAGACCAGACCAGAGACATGACAGAATCTTCGCACAGCACTCATTACTCTGAGACACGGGCCCGCGGTGACAGGATGAACAGACCAGACAGACTGTCATGCTCTCTATGTTGACACAGACAAGCGATATAGTAATAATAATAACACATTCAGTGATCCCTTCAGGGTTTGGGGTCGATTCCATTTCAATTCCAGTGAATCCACAAAGTAAACAAAACTCCGATTCCAATACCAAAATGTCCTCATTGTGAAAAGAATTTGAAATTTCAGTGTCCTTCCTGAATTGGAATTTAAATGGAATTGACCCCAAACCTCGATAGCTTATCAGCCTTATGACATTATTATGAAGGCTCATAACTACATGCTTATAACCCGCATTATACCTGCGGTATATACCTCATTTAAATAAAGTTGTTACTGAAACACAGTTGTACTCGCAATTTCTGGTATTTCTCTGCCATATTCTTCAAAAAGACACAAGGAAATCGAAATCATCACTAAATTGGTGCATTCCGGTAGATTCCGGCACCTTTGACCTAAAGTCTAAAGTCTTGTTTTTCACTCTGCATCTAAGACATAAACTGATATCTATCTATGACGATCACAACTACTCACCAATATGTTGTCCACTTTTGACTGGACAGATTTGCTACAGTGAGAGAGAGAGAAAAATAGAGAGAGAGAGAGAGAAGGGGGGGAGAGAGAGAGGGGGAATAGAGAGAGAGAGAGAGAGAGAGAGAGAGAGAAGGGGGGAGAGAGAGAGGGGGAATAGAGAGAGAGAGAGGGAGGGGGGCAGAAAGGGAGAGAGACAGTGGGAAAAGGCAGTAGCATAACAAACATGTTCTCAGGTCAGTACAAGCCCTCAATTCAATCAATCAATCAATCAATTTTATTTTATATAGCCCTTCGTACATCAGATAATATCTCGAAGTGCTGTACAGAAACCCAGCCTAAAACCCCAAACAGCTAGAATGCAGGTGTAGAAGCACGGTGGCTAGGAAAAACTCCCTAGAAAGGCCAAAACCTAGGAAGAAACCTAGAGAGGAACCAGGCTATGAGGGGTGGCCAGTCCTCTTCTGGACCACACAACAGCATGTTGCGTTTACATCATAGCAATAGAATCTAGAAGGAGACCCCGAGGCCCTATGGCCTACCTACACCCTATTCACTTATGATAGGATGTGATAGGGGTATGATAGGATAAGATTTGATAGGATGTGATAGGATGTGACAGAATATGACAAGATATGATAGGCCTAAGCAACGTGGTGGATATCCCACCTAGCCAAAGTATTACTATCTAGGACAGGTCTCATCAACAAGAATACGGAACAGTCCACGTTGTGCCCAAACACTGGATTCAATGGCATTATGGGTAATTTATGTCATGGACATATAGCTGGCTAATCATACTGCAGTCTTATGACTTTCATTGGGCCTCCCTTGGCTATGCATGCATACATGTAGCTAGCTAGCTATTACACACACATTACATTATCAATGTTAGCTAGCTAGTTGTCATGTTGTAGCTAGCAAGCTACAGTGTGTGTGTACAGCCAGCTATTTCACTGTCTGTAAAATTGGCTAGCTATCTAGGCTAACTAGCAGCAATCATTTCACAACCAGCCCCACAGCCTAGCAAGGAGAGATGACCAATATTAGCTAGTTAGCTAGCTAACAAACTAAACGCAATTAATATTCTACTACTAGCTAGTTAAAAACACATCATTTTAGTTAGCTATTAGCTAACTACATATTGATTAGCTAACGAATCCAATAGCTAAATGAGAGCGAGTTCCTGATCTGTCATCATGTTGTACCTGTGCAGCACCGTGGCTAATTTATAAGCGAGTGAAGTGTGTATAGTGTGTGTGTGCATTGGCCATTGCATTGCTACATGTCTTACCAAATTGAATTCTTAATTTTGTACTGCAACGCATTGGCCTCAGGCCCCTGGAGTCCTGGTACTAGCGTTGGAAGAGAGCCCAATACCGAGTTGGGCTTCAGCTGACCAGGTTGTTGTTGTCCATCTTCATCAGCCATCACGACGATATTCTCATTGGGGGGAGGGTGGGTTTGGTCCGGGGGGGTTTAACAAGTAGGCTTAATTCTATATGCATTGATATAACGCTGCATCCCTGGCTGTGTTGCTGTGCATGACGCCGGAGCGGAGTACCCACCGTTTGATGATGAGGAGCGTATAATCTCTGAATAACCATCCACCCCTTTAGCTAGGTTAACCTACTGGATCGACGATAGACCATGTCGGTTAAGACTATGATTTGACTGCACTTGAAATGTATAAAAGAAAACAAAACGGCATGCGGGAATTTAAAAAAAAGTTATTATTTAGCAGAGAGAGGCTTGCCACTGCCGCAATCAGCGAGCGCGCCTGCAGCAGGCTACGGCTCGAGAGGCGCAGGCGCAGTAACTGATGGAATGGAAGGAAACTGACAATATAATTCCGCGCAGATACAGCATCAATGTTTTCTTTATTAAATTGATAATAACAGTTTAGTAACTTTATAATGACCGTTGTAATAACATTATAATAGCAGTATAACATTATAATAAGAGTATTTGAACAGTCTTTACCAGTGGTGGGAAAAAGTCCCCAATTTTCATTCTTGAAGTTTTCTCTCTAAAACGTGTCGTTCATTTAATCTGATTGTCATAAGATACCATGACTTTGTCCACACAGGGCATCTGAACACACAACATACATTTGGATGATTTTCATTACATTTTGGGGGTTTTATTTAACTTTTGTACACCTGTGGTGTTCCCTTTGACCGGTCATTAGAAATGAATGGGTGAGACTACAATTAGTGTATAAAATTGAGTTCAGGCACATGCCCATTCATCAGATGGACACACTTCCTCTCCCAGATCCCACATTCATGTGTGTATGTGTGTGTGTGATGTGTGTGTGTGTGTGGGGGGGGGGGGGTCTGGGAGAGGAAGTGTGTCCATCTTGGCTTCCTTTCTCCAATAGAATCTTTCCTCCACGGGAAACACACCTGTTGGCATTCTCACAAACAATCGCAACATTGTTTCAATAATATATAGAACTTTTCTCGCAGCTCTGGTATATAAAGCTTTTTCTTGCACACAATTCATTCTGTGGCAGCACAATGACCAAACGGTATGTGAGGCTCTTGATCAGGTAGCCTAGTGGGGCGACAGGTAGCCTAGTGGTTAGAGCGTTGTACTAGTAACCGGAAAGGTTGCTAGTTTGACTCCCCGAGCTGACAAGGTAAAAATATGTTGTTCTGCCCCTGAACAAGGCAGTTGAACAACCCACTTGTTCCTAGGCTGTCATTGTAAATAATAATTTGTTCTTAACTTACTTGCCTAGTTAAATAAAGGTTAAATAAATAAAAAATATCTTTGATCATGATGCTGGTGAGGAGGAGAGAGTCCTTGTTAAACAAAGTAGTCTGTGATAAATAGCACAATATGTTTCATCAGAGTATTTGTTACAGTCAAAATAATCCAGACATTATGCTTTTTTTTACTCAAAAACGAGTTGTATGAGCTCAGGTCAATGAGGCCTACAGGCCATAAATAGCAAATAGAAGTTCAACACTTGTAATGTTCACAGGAACTTAAGTTGATAAAACAATCTAACACAACATTAGGTTGTATTATTATGGATTTATAATCAGCTATAATGGGGCGGCCATTTTGGACCGGGAACACAGAATTAACTAATGTAACGGATGTGAAATGGCTAGCTAGTTAGCGGGTACGCGCTAGTAGCGTTTCAATCAGTTACGTCACTTGCTCTGAAACCTAGAAGTAGTGTTGCCCCTTGCTCTGCAAGGGTCGCGGCTTTTGTGGAGCGATGGGTAACGACCGTGCTTCGTGGGCGACCGTTGTTGATGTGTGCAGAAAGTCCCTGGTTCGCGCCCGTGTCGGGGCGAGGGGACGGTTTAAAGGTATACTGTTACATTGGTGCCGTGACCCGGATCACTGGTTGCTGCGGGAAAGGGGGGGTGAGTGTAACGGATGTGAAATGGCTAGCTAGTTAGCGGGTACGACCTACTAGCGTTTCAATCAGTTACGTCACTTGCTCTGAAACCTAGAAGTACTGTTGCCCCTTGCTCTGCAAGGGCTGCGGCTTTTGTGGAGCGATGGGTAACGACGCTTCGTGGGTGTCAGTTGTTGATGTGTGCAGAGGGTCCCTGGTTCGCGCCCGTGTCGGGGGGAGGGGACGTACTAAAGTTATACTGTTACACTAACATGAAACAAACACAACAGGAGGCTTAATAGAAAATGACTCAAGTAAAAGTGAAAGTCACCCAGTACAATCATACTTGAGTAAAAGTAAAAAAGTATTTGGTATAAAATATACTTAAGTATCAAAAGTTAAAGTATAAATCATTTCAAATTCCTTATATTAAGCAAACAAGATGGCACCATTTTCTTGTTTTTCTTTATTTAAGAACTTAATTTACAAACAAAGCATTTGTGTTTAGTGAGTCCGCCAGATCAGATGCAATAGGGATGACCAGGGATCTTCTCTTTACGTGCGTGAATTGGACTATTTTCCTGTCCTGTTAAGCAGTCAAAATGTAACTAGTACTTTTTTGGTGCAAAGTAAACTGTATCGAGTAGAAAGTGCATTATTTTCTTTAGGAATGTAGTTGTCAAAAATATAAATAGTAAAGTAAAGTACAAATACCCCCCAAAACGACTTAAGTAGTACTTTAAAGTAATTTTTCTTTACACCACTGGACTTAACCCAAGCTAAAGTGAAACCAACAATTATTTCCACTAGTTCTTGAATGTTTTGCGAACAAAATTAGGACTACCGTAATGTTACGGGAGTTATATTGTAATCGATTCAACTCAGTATACATAACGGCACATGCAAAAAATACATACGTTTTATTCACACTGAAATTCAAGTATTACTAACTTTACTGTCAATAGATGTAGCTAGGCAGGCTGAGCTAATTACATATTTTATTGGTCCAATATTGCCATCTTTTGGTCAACTCTGGTGTTGCAGTTTCTTCCTTTATTGTGAATATTATAGTTGGCCGGTAGGGGGCACTATTCCTTCAAATTAGACCCTAGTGCCCAAAGGGCTGTGATTGGAGACATTGACGTTGCTCTGTGTAGGATGACTCTGTGGTCACATAGAACTTGTTTCAAGAGTAGGGGTGTTAACCCGGTGTCGTGGCTAAATTCCTCAACTGACCCTCGTACAACCATGGCCACCTAAGACCTAATCCTCCAATTAGCTCGTTCATCGCCTCTCTTCTCCCCTGTCCCCCCCAGGTTGTTCATGGAAATGAGAATATCCTGTGTTTTCAGTCAACCGACGTTTATTTATATAAAATCTTCCAAAAGGTTGTTTTCTAGTCGTTTTCTCACTCTCTTTCTGATTCCCTGTTCCTTCATGGGTATTCTCTATGTATTGACTTTCCTGTTCCTTCATGGGTATTCTCTATGTATTGACTTTCCTGTTCCTTCATGGGTATTCTCTATGTATTGACTTCCCTGTTCCTTCATGGGTATTCTCTATGTATTGACTTCCCTGTCATCAATCTCCTGTCACTTCTCATCTGAGTCAAAGCAGAGAGGAGAGAATGTCATCTGACTGTTTGTTTTGTCCATTTGTCCTTCAGGTTATTTTGGTTATTTCATTTGTAACGTTCCAGAATCCTCTTCCTCAGGGCAATCTGCATGCTTCCATTCATGCACAGCACCTCTGACAATCCCATAACATACATCATATCTTTGAAAGACCCATACACTATTTATAAATAGTGTACGTAAATAAGTATTGATAACATGTATAATGGTTCATAACACCGTTATAAACATTTATAAGCACTTACCAACGGCTTATCAATTAACATGTTTTCATTTATTTAACCAATCACTTTTTTTTGTCTTTCTGTTTATTGATTATCTTATTCATTATGTATAAAGAGTCGTGAACACGTGAAACAAACCAATCGATAGTGTGACTGTGTCTTCGTCCAAAATGGCACCCTACATTGTATTCCCTATGTAGTGCACTACTTTTGACCAGGGAATAGAACCCTATAGGGAATAGGGTTCCATTTGGGACACATTCCATTTGTAACCTTGGTAACCGGTAAAGGAACCAAAAACCAAAAAAAGCAAATCAAACTTTATTTGTCACATGAGCCGAATACAACACGTGTAGACCTTACCGTGAAATGCTTACTTTACAAGCCCTTAAACCAACAGTGCAGTTCAAGAAGAGTGAAGAAAATATTTACAAAGTAAACCAGGTCAAAGTGCTGCATCGGGTATGGGGCTCATGCTAATGGCTAGCTTAGCCACCCCTGAACGGCTGGAGCTGTGTTTCTCAGTGGTTATTCTAACTCTGGTAGATCTGTAACCTTAGTTCACACGCAGCAACTTAATGAAAATATTTCTTGGTCTCTTGGGAAGCCTGAAAGAAGAATAGTTCAGCCATAAAATGTCTTTACAGGAAGCTTGAGGAAATAATGTTTTACTCGCCTCCCGGGTGGCGCAGTGGTCTAGGGCGCTGCGCCACCAGAGTCTCTGGGTTCGCGCCCAGGCTGGGCTTGGTTCGCGCCCAGGCTCTGTCGCAGCCGGCCGCAAACGGGAGGTCCGTGGGGCGACGCACAATTGGCATAGCGTCGTCCGGGTTAGGGAGGGTTTGGCCGGTAGGGATATCCTTGTCTCAGTATGTAAAATGTAATAAAATGTATGCACTCTACTGTAAGTCGCTCTGGATAAGAGCGTCTGCTAAATGACTAAAATGTAATGTAAAAATGTTTTGCTATAATCTTGTCATTTTTCACTACAACTTTGACATTTTGGAGAAAAGTGAAGAGGGGCATCTCCGTCACACATCTAATTAATGTTGCCTAGCAACTGGTAATGGACGTGTCCATGGCTGCTCAGCCAACCCGAATGGCTGTTTTCCTTCATGTTGTTTTCTTCTAGAGAGATCTATCTAACTAGGTGTATCTGAGGCAAGGCTGAGGGCAACACGGTGCAGGGGTCAATGTGCTGCTGACACACTACTTCTAGTCCTGCTTCTCTGATCGTCTTACCTACTACCCCCACCACATCCTCATCCTCTGGTACTGGCCCAAAGGGAACCCTATTCCCTAATATAGTGCACTACTTTAGACCAGAGCCCTATAGAACCCTATTCCCTAATATAGTGCACTACTTTAGACCAGAGCCCTATAGAACCCTATTCCCTAATATAGTGCACTACTTTTGACCAGAGCTCTATAGAACCCTATTCCCTAATATAGTGCACTACTTTAGACCAGAGCCCTATAGAACCCTATTCCCTATTATAGTGCACTACTTTAGACCAGGACCCTATACAACCCTATTCCCTATATAGTGCACTACTTTAGACCAGAGCCCTATAGAACCCTATTCCCTAATATAGTGCACTACTTTTGACCAGAGCTCTATAGAACCCTATTCCCTAATATAGTGCACTACTTTAGACCAGGGCCCTATAGAACCCTATTCCCTATTATAGTGCACTACTTTAGACCAGAGCCCTATAGAACCCTATTCCCTAATATAGTGCACTTCTTTAGACCAGAGCCCTATAGAACCCTATTCCCTAATATAGTGCACTACTTTTGACCTGGGCTCAATGGAAAAGTAGGGCACCAGGTAGGGAATAGGGTGCCTTTTGGGACACAGACCACGGATTAGCTTGTTGTTGCCGAGGACTTAGATTGAGCCACACACTGTAGATTCACTAGAGCCACGCCAGGTATCAAACACCAACTTTGACGAGGGCTATTTCTTCTCACACTCCTACATGTTCATTTATAATTGTAATTGAGATGTATCTGACTGTTACAGCGTGTTTTTTATTACAAATATCTGGTTCAGCATCTAACAACAACAAAACTATTTCAGAAACGTATTATCAGGGCAGAATATAAAATGTCCCGGGCAAGAGACCGATGCGCACACACACACACACGCACGCACACACGCATGCACGCACACACACACACACACACACACACAGAAACACACACAGAAACACACACACGCACGCACACACACACGCACGTGCACAAACACACACACACACGCACAAACATACACACACACGCACACACACACGCATGCGCACAAACACACACACACACGCATGTGCACACACACATCTGAGCTGAAGGACCCAGGAGGAAATATATACACTCTCCTCACCCTGGCCTTTGCATCAGTCTTTGTTCATTACAGTATTTTGACAACCAGGTGATTATTCAATCAAGCAATGCAAATGTTAATGGTTTCCTATTTGCATATCTGTGTTTTCCTTTTGTTGAAATGTCATTGATTATGACAGTCTACAATGATGAATGCCACTCTTGGTGCACTCTGATATGTATAATTAACCATTAAGAGGGAGGGGAAGAGAGGCAGGAGAGGAGAGAGGGAAGAGAGAGATGAGGAGAAGAGAGGCAGGAGAGGAGAGAGGGAAGAGAGAGATGAGGAGAAGAGAGGCAGGAGAGGAGAGAGGGAAGAGAGAGATGAGGAGAAGAGAGGTAACTAGAAAAGGTGGCCTCTAAAATGAAAAAGTGAAGAATAATAAGATATGCCCTTTAAATATTAAACAAACCTTTCATCTTCATGATCATGTGTGATTTGACAAGGCCTAACTAGCCTATCTTCCTGGCTGCAGCGAGCAATGTACAGGACCAGGAGAAGAAGAGGGAGTAGAGAGAGAGAGAGAGAGAGAGAGAGAGGGAGTAGAGAGAGAGAGAGAGAGAGAGATTAGAGAGAGAGAGAGAGAGGGAGTAGAGAGAGAGAGAGGGAGTAGAGAGAGAGAGAGGGAGTAGAGAGAGAGAGAGAGAGACAAAGAGTAGAGAGAGAGAGAGAGAGAGGGAGTAGAGAGAGAGAGAGAGAAAGAGTAGAGAGAGAGAGAGAGAGAGACAGAGAGAGAGAGAGAGAGAGAGAAGAGAGAGGGAGTAGAGAGAGGGAGTAGCCAGGACTACATGGGGACCAGGAGAAGAAGAGAGAGAGAGAGAGAGAGAGAGAGAGAGAGAGAGAGAGAGAAGGGTTGAGAAGGGTAGACACAGGAAAACCTGGCTCCCTGTAGAGGAAAGGCTGTGCAACGACTGCACAATAGCAGAACCTGAGACGGAGCTGCATTTCCTGACAAAATGTCAAAAATATAAAACAATTAGAGAGTGTCATTTCCCCAAATTTGAAACCCTTATTCAAGGTTTCAAAGACCTCTCTGATGAGAGTAGGCTACCCGTTCTGTTGGGGGAGGACGCAGAGAGCTGTGGGTTGGCAGCGCACTACATTGCTGCCTGCCATAAGATGAGGGACAGTGTCTGACAGACCAATCAACCTGCACATGTCCTCTACTGTAAGTTTATTGTTATTGTTGAATGTGATGGTTATTTTGACACTTAGTTATTGTTGTTACTGTTGTCCCATTGACCATTTTGATCCTCATTTGTATTTTTATATTGTAAATATCCAAAATAAGCGTTTGGCAATATGTACATTGTTACATCATGCCAATAAAGCAAATTGAATTGAATTGAGAGAGAGAGAGAGATTAGACAGGCCTACAAGAAGAAGAAAGAAAGAAAGAAAGAAAGAGAGAGAGAGAGAGAGAGAGAGAGAGAGAGACAGAGAGAGAGAGAGAGAGAGAGAGAGAGAGACAGAGAGAGAGACAGAGAGACAGAGAGAGAGACAGAGAGAGAGAAAGAGAAGAGAGAGTAGACAGGACTACATGGTGACCAGATGGTGACATTCCACATGACCAAACTAATCAATCAGCCTGCTGGGACCCAGGTGCAGTCCCCCCGAGACCCCCCCCCCCCCCCCCCCCCAGCCCCCACCCCTGGGTACTAACACATGGGCACCGCACCACTAATAATGGAACCCTGGACACTACGTTTGCCACGTGGCTCTGTGTGTGTGTGTGTGTGTGTGTGTGTGTGTGTGTGTGTGTGTGTGTGTGTGTGTGTGTGTGTGTGTGTGTGTATGTGTGTGTGTGTGTGTGTGTGTGTGTGTGTGTGTGTGTGTGCGTGTGTGTGTGTGAGAGAGTGTGTGTGTGTGCGTGTGTGCGTGCGTGCGTGCGTGCGTGTGTGTGTCCTGCAGTGCCGTGGCTGATGACATCAAAGTTACCCACCAGAGAGCAACAAGCACAGCGTATGAAACGCCACTAGAACAGAAGGGCAGCACTATGGAACTACGTCAGAGCCAGGGTCTCCCATAAAAATATAATAACACACACACACACACACACAGCCATGCACACGTACAGACACACACACACACACACACACACACACACACACACACACACACACACACACACACACACACACACACACACACACACACACACACACACAGCCATGCACACACCACACACACGCACAGACACACACACACACAGCCATGCACACACCACACACACGCACAGACACACACACACACACCACGCACAGACACACACTAACACATGCTGTACATAGGCAGAGCGACAGACACACACACACACACTGACACATGCTGTACACACACACACACACACACACACACACACTGACACATGCTGTACATAGACAGAGCGACAGACACACACACACACACACACACACACACACACACACACACACACAGCCACGCACACACACACACACACACACACACACACACACACACACACACACACACACACACACACACACACACACACACACACTGTACATAGACAGAGCGACACACACACACACACACACACACACACACACACACACACACACACACTGTACATAGACAGAGCGACACACACACGCACACACACATTGACACATACTGTACACAGACAGAACGACAGACACACACACACACACACACATACTGTACACAGACAGAACGACAGACACACACACAGACACATACTGTACACAGACAGAACGACAGACACACACACACACACACATACTGTACACAGACAGAACGACAGACACACACACACACACACAGACACATACTGTACACAGACAGAACGACAGACACACACATTGACACATACTGTACACACACAGAACGACAGACACACATACTGTACACAGACAGAACGACAGACACACACACAGACACATACTGTACACACACAGAACGACAGACACACATACTGTACACAGACAGAACGACAGACACACACACAGACACATACTGTACACAGACAGAACGACAGACACACACACTTTACTTCATAGAGGAGAGTGTGTCAGTCTGTTTTGGTACATGGCATATCATTTCTTTCCCCTTTCTGGAACCCTTTTGAATGGAAACAAGCACTTGTCCTCCACCCTGAACCAATGGCCAATGACACCAGAATATCCCTATTCACAGTCAATCCCTCTCCTTTAATCTCCAGTTAGTTAAAGATAATGTTGACAGTCAGAGACATGCACTGACCCAGTGACCCAGTTTACAGCAGCAGAGTACATATGTTGCATAGAGATTTAAGAGACAGGAGACTCAGGAGTCTCAGGAGACAGGAGACTCAGGAGACTCAGGAGACAGGAGACTCAGGAGACAGGAGACTCAGGAGACAGGAGACTCAAGAGACCGGAGACTCAAGAGACAAGAGACTCAGGAGACAGGAGACTCAGGAGACAGGAGACTCAGGAGACAGGAGACAGGAGACCCAAGGAGACAGGCGACTTCGGAGACTCAGGAGACAGGAGACCTAGGAAACAGGAGACTCAGGAGACAGGAGACTACGGAGACAGGAGACTACGGAGACAGGAGACTAAGGAGACCCAGGAGACAGGAGACATAGGAGACAGGAGACTCAAGAGACATGAGACTCAAGAGACAGGAGACTCAGGAGACAGGAGACTCAGGAGACAGGAGACCTAGGAGACAGTAGACTCAGGAGACAGGAGACCTAGGAGACAGGAGACTCAGGAGACTCAGGATACAGTAGACCTAGGAGACAGGAGACTCAGGAGACAGCACACCCAGGAGACTCAGGGACAGGAGACCAAGGAGACAGGCGACTCAAGAGACAGGAGACTCAGGAGACAGGAGACCTAGGAGACAGGAGACTCAGGAGACAGGAGATGCAGGAGACAGGAAATTCAGGAGACATGAGATGCAAGATACAGGAGACCTAGGAGATAGGAGACTCGGGAGACATGAGACTCAGGAGACTCAAGTAACAGCAGACCCAGGAGACTCAGGAGACGGGAGACTCAGGAGACAGGAGACTCAGGAGACTCAGGATACAGTAGACCTAGGAGACAGGAGACTCAGGAGACAGCACACCCAGGAGACTCAGGGACAGGAGACCAAGGAGACAGGCGACTCAAGAGACAGGAGACTCAGGAGACAGGAGACCTAGGAGACAGGAGACTCAGGAGACAGGAGATGCAGGAGACAGGAAATTCAGGAGACATGAGATGCAAGATACAGGAGACCTAGGAGATAGGAGACTCGGGAGACATGAGACTCAGGAGACTCAAGTAACAGCAGACCCAGGAGACTCAGGAGACGGGAGACTCAGGAGACAGGAGACTCAGGAGACAAGAGACTCAGGAGACTCGAGACTCAGGAGACTCAAGAGACGGGAGACTCAGGAGACAGGAGATTCAGGAGACAGGAGACTCAGGAGACAGGAGACCTAGGAGACAGTAGACTCAGGAGACAGGAGACCTAGGAGACAGAAGACTCAGGAGACTCAGGATACAGTAGACCTAGGAGACAGGAGACTCAGGAGACAGCACACCCAGGAGACTCAGGGACAGGAGACCAAGGAGACAGGCGACTCAAGAGACAGGAGACTCAGGAGACAGGAGACTCAGGAGACAGGAGACCTAGGAGACAGGAGACTCAGGAGACAGGAGACTCGACAGACACACACACAGACACATACTGTACACACACAGAACGACAGACACACATACTGTACACAGACAGAACGACAGACACACACACAGACACATACTGTACACAGACAGAACGACAGACACACACACTTTACTTCATAGAGGAGAGTGTGTCAGTCTGTTTTGGTACATGGCATATCATTTCTTTCCCCTTTCTGGAACCCTTTTGAATGGAAACAAGCACTTATCCTCCACCCTGAACCAATGGCCAATGACACCAGAATATCCCTATTCACAGTCAATCCCTCTCCTTTAATCTCCAGTTAGTTAAAGATAATGTTGACAGTCAGAGACATGCACTGACCCAGTGACCCAGTTTACAGCAGCAGAGTACATATGTTGCATAGAGATTTAAGAGACAGGAGACTCAGGAGACTCAGGAGACAGGAGACTCAGGAGACTCAGGAGACAGGAGACTCAGGAGACTCAGGAGACAGGAGACTCAGGAGACAGGAGACTCAAGAGACCGGAGACTCAAGAGACAAGAGACTCAGGAGACAGGAGACTCAGGAGACAGGAGACTCAGGAGACAGGAGACAGGAGACCCAAGGAGACAGGCGACTTCGGAGACTCAGGAGACAGGAGACCTAGGAAACAGGAGACTCAGGAGACAGGAGACTACGGAGACAGGAGACTACGGAGACAGGAGACCTAGGAGACCCAGGAGACAGGAGACATAGGAGACAGGAGACTCAAGAGACATGAGACTCAAGAGACAGGAGACTCAGGAGACAGGAGACTCAGGAGACAGGAGACCTAGGAGACAGTAGACTCAGGAGACAGGAGACCTAGGAGACAGGAGACTCAGGAGACAGTAGACCTAGGAGACAGGAGACTCAGGAGACAGCACACCCAGGAGACTCAGGGACAGGAGACCAAGGAGACAGGCGACTCAAGAGACAGGAGACTCAGGAGACAGGAGACCTAGGAGACAGGAGACTCAGGAGACAGGAGATGCAGGAGACAGGAAATTCAGGAGACATGAGATGCAAGATACAGGAGACCTAGGAGATAGGAGACTCGGGAGACATGAGACTCAGGAGACTCAAGTAACAGCAGACCCAGGAGACTCAGGAGACGGGAGACTCAGGAGACAGGAGACTCAGGAGACAAGAGACTCAGGAGACTCGAGACTCAGGAGACTCAAGAGACGGGAGACTCAGGAGACAGGAGATTCAGGAGACAGGAGACTCAGGAGACAGGAGACCTAGGAGACAGTAGACTCAGGAGACAGGAGACCTAAGAGACAGAAGACTCAGGAGACTCAGGATACAGTAGACCTAGGAGACAGGAGACTCAGGAGACAGCACACCCAGGAGACTCAGGGACAGGAGACCAAGGAGACAGGCGACTCAAGAGACAGGAGACTCAAGAGACAGGAGACCTAGGAGACAGGAGACTCAGGAGACAGGAGATGCAGGAGACAGGAAATTCAGGAGACATGAGATGCAAGATACAGGAGACCTAGGAGATAGGAGACTCGGGAGACATGAGACTCAGGAGACTCAAGTAACAGCAGACCCAGGAGACTCAGGAGACGGGAGACTCAGGAGACAGGAGACTCAGGAGACAAGAGACTCAGGAGACTCGAGACTCAGGAGACTCAAGAGACGGGAGACTCAGGAGACAGGAGATTCAGGAGACAGGAGACTCAGGAGACAGGAGACCTAGGAGACAGTAGACTCAGGAGACAGGAGACCTAGGAGACAGAAGACTCAGGAGACTCAGGATACAGTAGACCTAGGAGACAGGAGACTCAGGAGACAGCACACCCAGGAGACTCAGGGACAGGAGACCAAGGAGACAGGCGACTCAAGAGACAGGAGACTCAGGAGACAGGAGACTCAGGAGACAGGAGACCTAGGAGACAGGAGACTCAGGAGACAGGAGACTCGACAGACACACACACAGACACATACTGTACACACACAGAACGACAGACACACATACTGTACACAGACAGAACGACAGACACACACACAGACACATACTGTACACAGACAGAACGACAGACACACACACTTTACTTCATAGAGGAGAGTGTGTCAGTCTGTTTTGGTACATGGCATATCATTTCTTTCCCCTTTCTGGAACCCTTTTGAATGGAAACAAGCACTTGTCCTCCACCCTGAACCAATGGCCAATGACACCAGAATATCCCTATTCACAGTCAATCCCTCTCCTTTAATCTCCAGTTAGTTAAAGATAATGTTGACAGTCAGAGACATGCACTGACCCAGTGACCCAGTTTACAGCAGCAGAGTACATATGTTGCATAGAGATTTAAGAGACAGGAGACTCAGGAGACTCAGGAGACAGGAGACTCAGGAGACTCAGGAGACAGGAGACTCAGGAGACTCAGGAGACAGGAGACTCAGGAGACAGGAGACTCAAGAGACCGGAGACTCAAGAGACAAGAGACTTAGGAGACAGGAGACTCAGGAGACAGGAGACTCAGGAGACAGGAGACAGGAGACCCAAGGAGACAGGCGACTTCGGAGACTCAGGAGACAGGAGACCTAGGAAACAGGAGACTCAGGAGACAGGAGACTACGGAGACAGGAGACTACGGAGACAGGAGACTAAGGAGACCCAGGAGACAGGAGACATAGGAGACAGGAGACTCAAGAGACATGAGACTCAAGAGACAGGAGACTCAGGAGACAGGACACTCAGGAGACAGGAGACCTAGGAGACAGTAGACTCAGGAGACAGGAGACCTAGGAGACAGGAGACTCAGGAGACAGTAGACCTAGGAGACAGGAGACTCAGGAGACAGCACACCCAGGAGACTCAGGGACAGGAGACCAAGGAGACAGGCGACTCAAGAGACAGGAGACTCAGGAGACAGGAGACCTAGGAGACAGGAGACTCATGAGACAGGAGATGCAGGAGACAGGAAATTCAGGAGACATGAGATGCAAGATACAGGAGACCTAGGAGATAGGAGACTCGGGAGACATGAGACTCAGGAGACTCAAGTAACAGCAGACCCAGGAGTCTCGGGAGACAGGAGACTCAGGAGACTCAAGTAACAGCAGACCCAGGAGACTCGGGAGACGGGAGACTCAGGAGACAGGAGACTCAGGAGACAAGAGACTCAGGAGACTCGAGACTCAGGAGACTCAAGAGACGGGAGACTCAGGAGACAGGAGATTCAGGAGACAGGAGACTCAGGAGACAGGAGACCTAGGAGACAGTAGACTCAGGAGACAGGAGACCTAGGAGACAGAAGACTCAGGAGATTCAGGAGACAGTAGACCTAGGAGACAGGAGACTCAGGAGACAGCACACCCAGGAGACTCAGGGACAGGAGACCAAGGAGACAGGCGACTCAAGAGACAGGAGACTCAGGAGACAGGAGACTCAGGAGACAGGAGACCTAGGAGACAGGAGACTCAGGAGACAGGAGACTCAGGAGACAAGAGACCCAGGAGACAGGAGACCTAGGAGATAGGAGACTCGGGAGACATGAGACTCAGGAGACTCAAGTAACAGCAGACCCAGGAGTCTCGGGAGACAGGAGACTCAGGAGACAGGAGACTCAGGAGACAAGAGACTCAGGAGACTCGAGACTCAGGAGACTCAAGAGACGGGAGACTCAGGAGACAGGAGATTCAGGAGACAGGAGACTCAGGAGACAGGAGACCTAGGAGACAGTAGACTCAGGAGACAGGAGACCTAGGAGACAGGAGACTCAGGAGACAGGAGACCTAGGAGACAGGAGACTCAGGAGACTCAGGAGACAGTAGACCTAGGAGACAGGAGACTCAGGAGACAGCACACCCAGGAGACTCAGGGACAGGAGACCAAGGAGACAGGCGACTCAAGAGACAGGAGACTCAGGAGACAGGAGACCTAGGAGACAGGAGACTCAGGAGACAGGAGACTCAGGAGACAAGATACCCAGGAGACAGGAGACTCGAGAGACAGGAGACTCAGGAGACATGAGATGCAGGAGACAGGAAATTCAGGAGACATGAGATGCAAGATATAGGAGACCTAGGAGATAGGAGACTCGGGAGACAGGAGACTCAGGAGACTCAAGAGACAGCAGACCCAGGAGACTCGGGAGACAGGAGACTCAGGAGACTCAGGAGACTCGAGACTCAGGAGACTCAAGAGACAGGAGACAGGAGACAGGAGATTCAGGAGACAGGAGATTCAGGAGACAGGAGACTCAGGAGACAGGAGACTCAGGAGACAGGAGACTCAGGAGACAGGAGACCCAGGAGACAGGTGACTTCGGAGACTCAGGAGACAGGAGACCTAGGAAACAGGAGGTGTGATGGTGTGCTGCATCAGATGACCTGAGTGAAGGAAAAGCAGCCAACAAGTGCTCAGCATATGTGGGAACTCCTTCAAGACTGTAGGAAAAGCATTCCAGGTGAAGCTGGTTGAGAGAATGCCAAGAGTGTGAATAGCTGTCATCAAGGCAAAGGGTGGCTACTTTGAAGAATCTCACATATAAAATATGTTTTGATTTGTTTAAAACTTTTGTGGTTACTATGTGATTCCATGTGTGTCATTTCATAGTTTTGATGTCTTCACTATTAATCTACAATGTAAAAAATAGCAAAAATAAAGAAAAACCCTGGAATGAGTAGGTATGTCCAACCCTTTGACTGGTAATGTACATGTATGTACAATTTGTCCTGACAACTAAAACAGTGTCCCTCTCTAATGTATAACATACTTAGTAAAATACACATGGTAGTATGTAGTTGGTGGTACATAGTTATTAGTATGTAGTTGGTAGTATGTAGTTGGTAATTGGTAGTATGTAGTTGGTAGTATGTAGTTGGTAGTATGTAGTTGGTAGTATGTAGTATGTATTTAGTAGTATGTAGTTGGTAGTATGTAGTTGGTAGTATGTAGTTAGTAGTATGTAGTTAGTAGTATGTAGTTGGTAGTATGTAGTTGGTAGTATGTAGTTGGTAGTATGTAGTTGGTAGTATGTAGTATGTATTTAGTAGTATGTAGTTGGTAGTATGTAGTTGGTAGTATGTAGTTGGTAGTTGGTAGTGTGTAGTTGGTAGTATGTAGTTGGTAGTATGTAGTTAGTAGTATGTAGTTAGTAGTATGTTGTTGGTAGTATGTAGTTGGTAGTATGTAGTTAGTAGTATGTTGTTGGTAGTATGTAGTTGGTAGTATGTAGTTGGTAGTATGTAGTTGGTAGTATGTAGTTGGTAGTATGTAGTTGGTAGTATGTAGTATGTATTTAGTAGTATGTAGTTGGTAGTATGTAGTTGGTAGTATGTAGTTGGTAGTTGGTAGTGTGTAGTTGGTAGTATGTAGTTGGTAGTATGTAGTTAGTAGTATGTAGTATGTATTTAGTAGTATGTAGTTGGTAGTATGTAGTTGGTAGTATGTAGTTGGTAGTTGGTAGTGTGTAGTTGGTAGTATGTAGTTGGTAGTATGTAGTTGGTAGTATGTTGTTGGTAGTATGTAGTTGGTAGTATGTAGTTGGTAGTATGTAGTTGGTAGTATGTAGTTGGTAGTATGTAGTTAGTAGTATGTAGTATGTAGTTGGTAGTATGTAGTTAGTAGTATGTAGTTAGTAGTATGTAGTTAGTAGTATGTAGTATGTAGTTAGTAGTATGTAGTTAGTAGTATGTAGTATGTAGTTGGTAGTATGTAGTTAGTAGTATGTAGTATGTAGTTAGTAGTATGTAGTATGTAGTTGGTAGTATGTAGTTGGTAGTATGTAGTTAGTAGTATGTAGTATGTAGTTGGTAGTATGTAGTTAGTAGTATGTAGTTAGTAGTATGTAGTTAGTAGTATGTAGTATGTAGTTGGTAGTATGTAGTTAGTAGTATGTAGTTAGTAGTATGTAGTTAGTAGTATGTAGTATGTAGTTGGTAGTATGTAGTTAGTAGTATGTAGTATGTAGTTGGTAGTATGTAGTTGGTAGTATGTAGTTAGTAGTATGTAGTTAGTAGTATGTAGTATGTAGTTGGTAGTATGTAGTTAGTAGTATGTAGTTGGTAGTATGTAGTTAGTAGTATGTTGTTGGTAGTATGTTGTTGGTAGTATGTAGTTGGTAGTATGTAGTTAGTAGTATGTTGTTGGTAGTATGTAGTTGGTAGTATGTAGTTGGTAGTATGTAGTTAGTAGTATGTAGTATGTAGTTGGTAGTATGTAGTTAGTAGTATGTAGTATGTAGTTGGTAGTATGTAGTTAGTAGTATGTAGTTAGTAGTATGTAGTATGTAGTTAGTAGTATGTAGTTAGTAGTATGTAGTATGTAGTTGGTAGTATGTAGTTAGTAGTATGTAGTATGTAGTTGGTAGTATGTAGTTGGTAGTATGTAGTTGGTAGTATGTAGTTGGTAGTATGTAGTTGGTAGTATGTAGTTGGTAGTATGTAGTTGGTAGTTGGTAGTATGTAGTTGGTAGTATGTAGTTGGTAGTATGTAGTTGGTAGTATGTAGTTGGTAGTTGGTAGTATGTAGTTGGTAGTATGTAGTTGGTAGTATGTAGTTGGTAGTATGTAGTTGGTAGTATGTAGTTGGTAGTTGGTAGTATGTAGTTGGTAGTATGTAGTTAGTAGTATGTAGTATGTAGTTGGTAGTATGTAGTTGGTAGTATGTAGTTGGTAGTATGTAGTTGGTAGTTGGTAGTATGTAGTTAGTAGTATGTAGTTAGTAGTATGTAGTTGGTAGTATGTAGTTGGTAGTTGGTAGTATGTAGTTGGTAGTATGTAGTTAGTAGTATGTAGTTGGTAGTATGTAGTTGGTAGTATGTAGTTGGTAGTATGTAGTTGGTAGTATGTAGTTGGTAGTATGTAGTTAGTAGTATGTAGTATGTAGTTGGTAGTATGTAGTTAGTAGTATGTAGTTGGTAGTATGTAGTTAGTAGTATGTAGTTGGTAGTATGTAGTTGGTAGTATGTAGTTGGTAGTATGTAGTTGGTAGTATGTAGTTGGTAGTATGTAGTTAGTAGTATGTAGTATGTAGTTGGTAGTATGTAGTTAGTAGTATGTAGTTGGTAGTATGTTGTTGGTAGTATGTAGTTGGTAGTATGTAGTTGGTAGTATGTAGTTGGTAGTATGTAGTTGGTAGTATGTAGTTGGTAGTATGTAGTTGGTAGTATGTAGTTAGTAGTATGTAGTTGGTAGTATGTAGTTGGTAGTATGTAGTTGGTAGTTGGTAGTATGTAGTTGGTAGTATGTAGTTAGTAGTATGTAGTTGGTAGTATGTAGTTGGTAGTATGTAGTTGGTAGTATGTAGTTGGTAGTTGGTAGTATGTAGTTGTTAACACTTTATATCACAAGTGATGTTGTCTTTATATATGACAGTACAAATATGCCCAGGTATTTACTTCTAAACTACATGTTAAATGGGCATTACAGTAATAATAGCCTGCTATGTGGCTACGGGCTGTGCTTGTGCAGGTAAGTATAAGCTGAGTGGGAGCCAAACCAAGCTTTGGTGGTTAGCGCGCAGGACAGGTCATGACAGGACAGGTCGGGACAGGTCAGAGAGCCTCTTAGGCTCCTTCCTCCTCCTCGTCTTCCTCTCCCTCCTCTTAGGCTCTTCTATTAGGTCAGTGTTACAGAGGAGACACCTTCCTCCTCCTCCTCCTCCTCCTCCTATTCCCCCTCTTCCTCCTCCCCCTCCCTCTCCTCTTCCTCCTCCTTTTCCTCTTCAGTAAGTCAACCTGCCTGCCAGCCCAGGCTAACATGCAGACAGTACCCACTGGGCACAAATTGGATGAATCAACATAGTTTCCACGTCATTTCAACATTTTTTTGGTGTTGATGTGATGACATTCAATGTGAAAAATTGATTGGATTTACAAAAAAGTCATTAACATAAAAAGTCGTCGACGTAAAGACATTTCAGGAATTGTTGTCTTTTTCCACCCAACTTTGAACCTAAATTAAAATGTTAACATTATTGCTGATTTCACAATGAATTCACATTAGTTGACAACTCAATGAAATGTTAACTAAAACTAGACGTTGAGCTGACAGTCTGTGGTCAGTGGGTAAGAGCCAAAAACGGATTAGAGATCACAGGAAAAACCACTTTGTTGTGTGGCGTTTACTCAGTGCTTTAGCACCTGACCCAGACAGCGACTTTATAAATAACCTTACTCCAGGCAGCCCCCAGCGTCTCCCGGGTGGAACCTACCCAGTCACACGTGCCTAGAAGTTAAGAAGCCCAGGTCAGGTCAGGTCTGCTTTGGGGATATGGGTCAGACAGTCAGGGGAGGGAGAGAAGGGAAGACTCTAATGTTTACTCGGAACTATTACCTCAGTAGTTGGAGACTAACCTTGATTTTGAGAAAGGTCAGAGTGTCCACATCCAGGAAGTGATTGAAATTATCCTCTGTTTATTCCATTCTGTTTTGTTCTGTTCTATTTTTTTTTCTTTTTTTTCTGTATATTCAGTTGTTGTTTTCAAGGATTTGAATGTGATCAGTTTACTGCGGTAATATTGATTGGAATGCAATGGTTGTGCCGTGGTGGTAGACTATATTCGTGTATAGTCGATTTTTGTTGTTGTCGGTTGCCTTGGATCTGGGTGTGTTTGGGGGGGGGGGGGGGGGGGGGGAAAGATATAAGCATTATACCTGCATGCTTTCAGTAAATTGTTACCCAAAGTCCCTCTTCTGTTTCTTAAAATATGTTTTTAAAAACTCCATCTCCTACTGTTTGAAAGAAATCCTATTATATAATAGTCTGCTAAATCAACACTGTATTAGATTACAGCCAAATCAACACTGTATTAGATTACAGCCAAAATAACACTGTATTAGATTACAGCCAAAACAACACTGTATTAGATTACAGCCAAATCAGCACTGTATTAGATTACAGCCAAATCAACACTGTATTAGATTACAGCCAAAACAACACTATATTAGATTACAGCCAAAACAACACTATATTAGATTACAGCCAAAACAACACTGTATTAGATTACAGCCAAATCAACACTGTATTAGATTACAGCCAAATCAACACTATATTAGATTACAGCCAAATCAACACTGTATTAGATTACAGCCAAATCAACACTGTATTAGATTTCAGTTAAACGTTCCTAGTAGTAAACCAACATCATTCTAGATACGTAGGTAGTTTAAATTAGAACCTCCCCTATCCCTCCTTAAACCACCCCCTCACCAATCCGTTGAATGGACCAGCCCTCTTTTGCATAAATTGTCTGTGACAGAGTAAGCCGGGTGAGCTGCAGGGTTAGGGTAAAGAGAGGTAGTGTGCGAGGACTATAGAGCATATGAACAGAGACAGGAGCCGTGGACTGACAGGGCTATACTGAGACACTACTGACTACTGGAGTCTATACTACAGGACTTACGGACACACTGCTGAAACTACTGGGCTGTTGACCTGAAACTGAAACTAAACAGCGTGATGTACTGCGCTTCTTATCCCGTCTCTACAGGGACCACCAGCAATAACCTGCTGTATTGCTATAATGTCAAATCGGTGAGTGTGTTTATTATCTATTTAGAATTGTTTTTACTTTTTAAAAATGTTTATTTAACCTTTATTTAACTAGGCAAGTCAGTTAAGAACAAATTGTTATTTACAATGACAGCCTAGGAACAGTGGGTTAACTGCCTTGTTCAGGGGGCAGAACGACAGATTTGTACCTCGTCAGCGCAGGGATTCGATCTAGCAACCTTTCAGTTACTAGTCCAACGCTCTAACCACTAGACTACCTGCCGCCACTGAAAGGGTGCATAGTGTGTATTTCTCTGTTATATTCTACTATTGACGAAGTAACACATTATTAAGTATATAAAACATTATAACACTTCATCCTCTATTTTCTCAGTTTGTCCAACATTTGTCATTTGTGTCTATCACTTGTTATTAACATTATCCTCATATACTAATAAGGCAGGGATAATACTGTCAGACAATATCACTATCACTACTATAGTGTAATAATATGTTCTGGTATAGTACAGAATTGACACCTCAAAGTAAGCCTACTCTATTCACTAGCGTTGCAGGTGTCTCATCCGTTTCAATATAACTGCCATTCATCACAACAGGGAGTCCAACATTCTATATCATTCATCACTACAGGGAGTCTAACATTCTACATCATTCATCACAACAGGGAGTCTAACATTCTATATCATTCATCACTACAGGGAGTGCAGCATTCTATATCATTCATCACAACAGGGAGTCCCAACATTCTATATCATTCATCACAACAGGGAGTCCAACATTCTATATCATTCATCACAACAGGGAGTCCCAACATTCTATATCATCATCACAACAGGGAGTCCCAACATTCTATATCATTCATCACTACAGGGAGTCTAACATTCTATATCATTCATCACAACAGGGAGTCTAACATTCTATATCATTCATCACAACAGGGAGTCCAACATTCTATATCATCATCACAACAGGGAGTCCCAACATTCTATATCATTCATCACTACAGGGAGTCCAACACAGATTATACCATTAGAAGAACAGACCCTTTCATATACCTCTCACCAAAGGTCATTGCAGTGAACATGTGTCATGGGGGCTAGGTATATGCAGCTATGGCTGTATCTGGAAGGGATATGTATGTGTGAATGTTCAATGGCACTGGAACTGGGACTGAGTGTTCCGTTCAGTCAGTGATGTTGGTGTAAACGTATTCAAAGTTCAGAATCAATGTGGTTTCATTGTGATAGAAAATTACGACATTTGCAGCACATAATTACACTTAAATTTTACAATTGTATTATGTAGTTCTTTAAAACTTCTGGAAATGTAATTGACCATTTATATGATCGGTGAGTTTTGCAACATATCAACAATTGTCAATGTACAAATGTCCCTCTTTCAGCTTTCAGAACACAACATATAACGTATTAGTCTATATTTACCGCCTACCATTTCTCTGATGTGAAGCAGATTGCTGTGATCTCTATTTGATTTATCCGTGGTCTGTTTAAGCACTGGTCCCTATACTGTCCATAGGGACTGCTTTAATCTCTGGGAGAGTAACTAACTAGAATAAGACGTTAGAGAGTAACTAACTAGAACCAGACGTTAGAGAGTAACTAACCTGAACCAGACGTTAGAGAGTAACTAACTAGAACCAGACGTTAGAGAGTAACTAACTAGAACCAGACGTTAGAGACTAACTAACTAGAAACCAGACGTTAGAGACCAACTAACTAGAAACCAGACGTGAGAGAGTAACTAACCTGAACCAGACGGGAGAGAGTAACTAACTAGAACCAGACGTTAGAGAGTAACTAACTAGAACCAGACGTTAGAGACTAACTAACTAGAAACCAGACGTTAGAGAGTAACTAACTAGAACCAGACGTTAGAGAGTAACTAACCTGAACCAGACGTTAGAGAGTAACTAACTAGAAACCAGACGTTAGAGAGCAACTAACTAGAACCAGACGTTAGAGACTAACTAACCTAAACCAGACGTTAGAGAGTAACTAACCTGAACCAGACTTTAGACAGTAACTAACCTGAACCAGACGTTAGAGAGTAACTAACTAGAAACCAGACGTTAACTAGAACCAGACGTTAGAGAGTAACTAACTAGAAACCAGACGTTAGAGAGTAACTAACCTGAACCAGACGTTAGAGACTAACTAACCTGAACCAGACGTTAGAGAGTAACTAACTAGAACCAGACGTTAGAGAGTAACTAACTAGAAACCAGACGTTAGAGAGTAACTAACTAGAACCAGACGTTAGAGACTAACTAACTAGAAACCAGACGTTAGAGAGTAACTAACCTGAACCAGACGTTAGAGAGTAACTAACCTGAACCAGACGTTAGAGACTAACTAACTAGAACCAGACGTTAGAGAGTAACTAACTAGAACCAGACGTTAGAGACTAACTAACTAGAAACCAGACGTTAGAGAGTAACTAACCTGAACCAGACGTTAGAGAGTAACTAACTAGAACCAGACGTTAGAGAGTAACTAACTAGAACCAGACGTTAACTAGAACCAGACGTTAGAGAGTAACTAACTAGAAACCAGACGTTAGAGACTAACTATCTAGAACCAGACGTTAGAGACTAACTAACTAGAAACCAGACGTTAGAGACTAACTAACTAGAAACCAGACGTTAGAGAGTAACTAACCTGAACCAGACGTTAGAGAGTAACTAACTAGAACCAGACGTTAGAGAGTAACTAACTAGAAACCAGACGTTAACTAGAACCAGACGTTAGAGAGTAACTAACCTGAACCAGACGTTAGAGAGTAACTAACTAGAACCAGACGTTAGAGAGTAACTAACTAGAACCAGACGTTAGAGAGCAACTAACTAGAACCAGACGTTAGAGAGCAACTAACCTGAACCAGACGTTAGAGAGTAACTAACTAGAACCAGACGTTAGAGACTAACTAACTAGAAACCAGACGTTAGAGAGTAACTAACTAGAACCAGACGTTAGAGACTAACTAACTAGAACCAGACGTTAGAGAGTAACTAACTAGAACCAGACGTTAACTAGAACCAGACGTTAGAGAGTAACTAACCTGAACCAGACGTTAGAGAGTAACTAACTAGAACCAGACGTTAGAGAGTAACTAACTAGAACCAGACGTTAGAGAGCAACTAACTAGAACCAGACGTTAGAGAGCAACTAACCTGAACCAGACGTTAGAGAGTAACTAGCTAGAACCAGACGTTAGAGAGTAACTAACTAGAACCAGACGTTAGAGAGTAACTAACTAGAACCAGACGTTAGAGAGTAACTAACTAGAACCAGACAGTGGTGAAGAGTGTACGACAAAACCTATTCCCCCTCAGGAGACTGAAAAGATTTGGCATGGGTCCTCAGACCTTCAAAAGGTTCTACAGCTGCACCATCAAGAGCATCCTGACTGGTTGCATCACTGCCCGGTATGGCAACTGCTCGGCCTCCGACCACAAGGCACTGCAGAGGGTAGTGCGAACGGCCCAGTATATCACTGGGGCCAAGCTTCCTGCCATCCAGGACCTCTATACCAGGCGGTGTCAGTGGAAGGCCCTAAAAATGGTCAAAGACTTCAGCCACCCTAGTCAAAGACTGTTCTCTCTGCTACCGCACGGCAAGCGGTACCGGAGTGCCAAGTCTAGGTCCAAGAGGTTTCTAAACAGTTTCTACCCCCAAGCCATAAGACTCCTGAACATCTAATCAAATGGCTCCCCAAACTATTTGCATTGCCCCCCCCCCCCCACATTTACACCGATGCTACTCCCTGTTGTTATCATCGATGCATTGTCACTTTAATAACTCTACCTACATGTACATATTACTTAAACTAACCGGTGCCCCCACACGTTGACTCTGTACCGGTACCCCCCATATATAGTCTTGCTATTTTTATTTTACTGCTGCTCTTTAATTACTTGTTACTTTTTTTTCTTATTGTCATGCATATTTTTTTAAACTGCATTGTTGGTTGGGGGCTCGTGAGTAAGCATTTCACTGTAAGGTCTAGTATACATTTTTGAGTGCAAAATGGGGTCTTGTCTTCTTTCATTTCTTCATTTAAGTTTTTGTTGCTATCAGCGATGCTGTCAGTAAAGTTTTTGTTGCTATCAGAGATGCTATCAGTCAAATTTTTGTTGCTATCAGAGATGCTATCAGTCAAATTGTTGTTGCTATCAGAGATGCTATCAGTCAAATTTTTGTTGCTATCAGAGGTGCTAATGTATCACAACTGTGAGGACATGTGGAAAATGTTAAAGTGCAATATATTACATCTCTATCTTCCTGTAGTTATGTTCTTCACACATGGTGAAAAGTCTCCCATCATTTGTGATGCCATGACTGATGGTTTATAAATCAATGCGCTACTAAAAGAAAATGTCATGGCGACGGTTCATGTGTGTGTGTGTGTGTGTGTGTGTGTGTGTGTGTGTGTGTGTGTGTGTGTGTGTGTGTGTGTGTGTGTGTGTGTGTGTGTGTGCCAGGCTGTGTGTTCGGGGGTTGTTATTGGGGGCCAGGGGGGGGTGTGCTGGGGCGGGGGTGTGACCATTATTAACGGGTCGCCTGCTACGTCCCGTAGTGTGTGTGTGTGTGTGTGTGTGTGTGTGTGTGTGTGTGTGTGTGTGTGTGTGTGTGTGTGTGTGTGTGTGTGTGTGTGTGTGTGTGTTATTAACGGGTCGCCTGCTCCGTCCCATGGTAAGGAGGACAATTGGCATTATCCTGCACCATATGCTACCCACGGAGACTCAGACAGGGCTAGTGACAGCAGGGGCTCCTGTGGTTGGCCTGGTCCCACTATCACCATGGAACTTGTGCCAGACACGGCTAGAGCTGTGTGGGGGGGTTTGTGTGTGTGTGTGTGGTGAGGGGAGGGGGTTGTGTGTGTGTGTGTGTGTGTGTGTGTGTGTGTGTGTGTGTGTGTGTGTGTGTGTGTGTGTGTGTGTGTGTGTGCGTGCGTGTGTGTGTGAGCATGCTCAAGAGGGTCTTTAAATAGAGAGCTGGTCTGCTTTACAGGCGTTTGTCACCGGGGTAACAGTGCCTGTTGTCGGGGTAACTGACACCCCATTGATGTTCCTCAGGGAGGTTGATTTTCATTTCCTGAATCAGATCAAAGAGATGGGGGGGGGGGGGGGGTGCAGGTGCAGCACAGACCTCTCAGTGTGGGTAGGTGTTTCATTTGTAAAACCTCATTCGATGATACAATAGTTCATTTTCATTTTTTATTGTAATAAAATAGAAAACTGTCACTGTTTCAACATTTAGTTATTTTCTAGGTGAGACAATAGTCTCATACCCTATTACAACTGTGGTCCTGTGGTGTGGTCCGGTGGTGTGGTCCTGTGGTGTGGTCCGGTGGTGTGGTCCGGTGGTGTGGTCCGGTGGTGTGGTCCTGTGGTGTGGTCCGGTGGTGTGGTCCTGTGGTGTGGTCCTGTGGTGTGGTCCGGTGGTGTGGTCCTGTGGTGTGGTCCTGTGGTGTGGTCCGGTGGTGTGGTCCTGTGGTGTGGTCCTGTGGTGTGATTCGGTGGTGTGGTCCTGTGGTGTGGTCCTGTGGTGTGGTCCTGTGGTGTGGTCCGGTGGTGTGGTCCGGTGGTGTGTTCCTGTGGTGTAATCCGGTGGTGTGGTCCGGTGGTGTGGTCCTGTGGTGTGGTCCGGTGGTGTGGTCCGGTGGTGTGGTCCTGTGGTGTGGTCCTGTGGTGTGATCCGGTGGTGTGGTCCTGTGGTGTGATCCGGTGGTGTGGTCCTGTGGTGTGGTCTTGTGGTGTGATCCGGTGGTGTGGTCCTGTGGTGTGGTCCGGTGGTGTGGTCCTGTGGTGTGGTCCTGTGGTGTGGTCCGGTGGTGTGGTCCTGTGGTGTGGTCCGGTGGTGTGGTCCTGTGGTGTGGTCCTGTGGTGTGATCCGGTGGTGTGGTCCTGTGGTGTAATCCGGTGGTGTGGTCCTGTGGTGTGATCCGGTGGTGTGGTCCTGTGGTGTAATCCGGTGGTGTGGTCCTGTGGTGTGATCCTGTGGTGTGGTCCTGTGGTGTAATCCGGTGGTGTGGTCTTGTGGTGTGGTCCTGTGGTGTGGTCCTGTGGTGTAATCCGGTGGTGTGGTCCTGTGGTGTGGTCCTGTGGTGTAATCCGGTGGTGTGGTCTTGTGGTGTGATCCTGTGGTGTGGTCTTGTGGTGTGATCCTGTGGTGTGGTCTTGTGGTGTAATCCGGTGGTGTGATCCTGTGGTGTGGTCTTGTGGTGTGATCCTGTGGTGTGGTCTTGTGGTGTAATCCGGTGGTGTGATCCTGTGGTGTGATCCTGTGGTGTGGTCCTGTGGTGTGGTCCTGTGGTGTGGTCCGGTGGTGTGGTCCGGTGGTGTGATCCGGTGGTGTGGTCCTGTGGTGTGGTCCTGTGGTGTGGTCCTGTGGTGTGATCCGGTGGTGTGGTCCTGTGGTGTGGTCCTGTGGTGTGGTCCTTTGGTGTGGTCTTGTGGTGTGGTCCTGTGGTGTGGTCTTGTGGTGTGATCCTGTGGTGTTGTCCTGTGGTGTGGTCCGGTGGTGTGGTCCGGTGGTGTGATCCGGTGGTGTGGTCCTGTGGTGTGATCCGGTGGTGTGGTCCTGTGGTGTGGTCCGGTGGTGTGGTCCGGTGGTGTGGTCCTGTGGTGTGGTCCGGTGGTGTGGTCCTGTGGTGTGGTCCGGTGGTGTGGTCCTGTGGTGTGGTCCTGTGGTGTGATCCGGTGGTGTGATCCGGTGGTGTGGTCCTGTGGTGTGGTCCTGTGGTGTGGTCCTGTGGTGTGATCCTGTGGTGTGATCCGGTGGTGTGGTCCTGTGGTGTGGTCCTGTGGTGTGATCCTGCTGTCTGAAGAGGATTTATCCCATGTTATTCTGCAGCTTTTTCCAAATGAAATTCTTTCTATCCCAATCTTCCAAACTAGCCCTAAACCTGATTACGATTAGTGCAGCAGGGAATTCTCTCTCTCTCTCTCACCCTCTCTCCCTCCCTCCCTCCCTCCCTCCCTCCAGGGCAGGCGGTGATGGGGAGGGAATGCTGTTCCCTTAATCCGGATGAGGAGGTGCATGGATCACCCAGTTTAGGGATTAACACAATAGCTCTGAGTCTGCTCCTTTCAGCACACCGCTTGGTTTTATTTAGACCTTTGTAGTATACTGTAGTGTACTGTATTATACTGTATTATACTGTAGTGTACTGTATTATACTGTATTATACTGCATTATACTGTAGTGTACTGTATTATACTGTAGTGTACTGTAGTGTACTGTATTATACTGTAGTGTACTGCATTATACTGTAGTGTACTGTATTATACTGTAGTGTACTGTAGTGTACTGTATTATTCTGTAGTGTACTGTATTATACTGTAGTGTACTGTAGTGTACTGTACTGTAGTATACTGTAGTGTACTGTATTATACTGTGGTGTACTATATTGTACTGTATTATACTGTATTACACTGTAGTGTACTGTATTATACTGTAGTGTACTGTATTATACTGTAGTGTACTGTATTATACTGTAGTGTACTGTATTATTCTGTAGTGTACTGTAGTGTACTGTAGTGTACTGTATCATACTGTAGTGTACTGTAGTGTACTGTACTGTAGTATACTGTAGTGTACTGTATTATTCTGTAGTATACTGTATTATACTGTAGTGTACTGTATTATACTGTATTATATTGTAGTATACTGTATTATACTGTAGTGTACTGTATTATACTGTAGTGTACTATATTGTACTGTATTATACTGTATTATACTGTAGTGTACTGTATTATACTGTAGTGTACTATATTGTACTGTATTATACTGTTGTGTACTGTAGTGTACTGTATTATACTGTAGTGTACTGTACTGTAGTATACTGTAGTGTACTGTATTATACTGTAGTGTACTATATTGTACTGTATTATACTGTTGTGTACTGTAGTGCACAGTAGTATACTGTATTATACTGTAGTGTACTGTATTATACTGTAGTGTACTGTAGTGTACTGTATTATTCCGTATTATACTGTAGTGTACTGTATTATAGTGAAGTTTACTGTATTACACTGTAGTCTACTATAGAGTACTGTAGTATACTGTAGTGTACTGTATTATACTGTAGTATAATGTTGTGTATTGTACTGTAGTGTACTGTGTTACACTGTAGTGTACTGTATTATACTGTAGTGTACTGTGTTACACTGTAGTGTACTGTATTATACTGTAGTGTACTGTAGTGTACTGTGTTACACTGTAGTGTACTGTATTATACTGTAGTGTACTGTAGTGTACTGTATTATGCTGTAGTGCACTGTAGGATACTGTATTATACAGTAGTATACTGTATTATATTGTGGAGTACTGTAGTATGGTGTAGTATGCTGTAGTATACTGTAGTGTACTGTACTATACTGTAGTCTACTGTATTATTCTGTAGTGTACTGTAGTGTACTGTTTTATACTGTTTTATACTGTAGTGTACTCCATAGACATATATTTACAAATGTATTCATATAGGCTATACTGTATATATTCACATATAGGCTATTCTGTATATAGTCACATATAGGCTATACTGTATATATTCACATATAGGCTATACTGTATATATTCACATATAGGCTATACTGTATATATTCACATATAGGCTGTACTGTATATATTCACATATAGGCTATACTGTATATATTCACATATAGGCTATACTGTATATATTCACATATAGGCTATACTGTATATATTCACATATAGGCTATACTGTATATATTCACATATAGGCTATACTGTATATATTCACATATAGGCTATACTGTATATATTCACATATAGGCTATACTGTATATATTCACCACATATAGGCTATACTGTATATATTCACCACATATAGGCTATACTGTATATATTCACCACATATAGGCTATACTGTATATATTCACCACATATAGGCTATACTGTATATATTCACCACATATAGGCTATACTGTATATATTCACCACATATAGGCTATACTGTATATATTCACCACATATAGGCTATACTGTATATATTCACCACATATAGGCTATACTGTATATATTCACATATAGGCTATACTGTATATATTCACCACATATAGGCTATACTGTATATATTCACATATAGGCTATACTGTATATATTCACATATAGGCTATACTGTATATATTCACATATAGGCTATACTGTATATATTCACATATAGGCTATACTGTATATATTCACATATAGGCTATACTGTATATATTCACATATAGGCTATACTGTATATATTCACATATAGGCTATACTGTATATATTCACATATAGGCTATTCTGTATATATTCACATATAGGCTATTCTGTATATATTCACATATAGGCTATACTGTATATATTCACATATAGGCTATACTGTATATATTCACATATAGGCTATACTGTATATATTCACATATAGGCTATACTGTATATATTCACATATAGGCTATACTTTATATATTCACATATAGGCTATACTGTATATATTCACATATAGGCTATACTGTATATATTCACATATAGGCTATACTGTATATATTCACATATAGGCTATACTGTATATATTCACATATAGGCTATACTGTATATATTCATATATAGGCTATACTGTATATATTCACATATAGGCTATACTGTATATATTCACATATAGGCTATACTGTATATATTCACATATAGGCTATACTGTATATATTCACATATAGGCTATACTGTATATATTCACATATAGGCTATACTGTATATATTCACATATAGGCTATACTGTATATATTCACATATAGGCTATACTGTATATATTCACATATAGGCTATACTTTATATATTCACATATAGGCTATACTGTATATATTCACATATAGGCTATACTGAATATATTCACATATAGGCTATACTGTATATATTCACATATAGGCTATTCTGTATATATTCACATATAGGCTATACTTTATATATTCACATACTGTATATGGGCGGCAGGTAGTCTAGTGGTTAGCTGGGAGGGGCGGCAGGTAGTCTAGTGGTTAGATGGTAGGGACGGCAGGTAGCCTAGTGGTTAGAGGGGGACGGCAGGTAGCCTAGTGGTTAGAGCGTTGGACTAGTAACTGAAAGGTTGCTCCATCGAATCCCTGAGCTGACAAGGTAAAAATCTGTCGTTCTGCCCCCTGAACAAGGCAGTTAACCCCACTGTTCCCCGGTAGGCCGTCATTGAAAATAAGAATTAGTTCTTAACTGACTTGCCAGGTTAAAATAAAAATAATAAATAATAAATAATTAAATAATAAGGTTAAATAAACATGTGTTTATTTACATTATTTTGGTCTCTGGTTTCTACTATGCCACTGACATCTCTTCCAGTAACTAGGAAGAGTAACTAGGAAGAGTAGCTTAATGAAGTCATTGTTTCAGTGTTATAGATGTTTAGTTCATCACAATATTTAATTGAGCTGTTTTTCCCCCCCCCTGTTCTTCTCAGGTCTATACTCAATCTCCAAATCACGACGACCTCCTCAACTCTGACTCATCCTCACACCCCTCCTCCAAAGCTCCCGGCAACGTGTTCGCAGGAACCTTTTTCAGTGAGCGACAGGGGAACAACAGTTCACCTGACATGTGGAACCCCAATGGAATGAACCAGCCTGGATACGGAGGCATGGTGGGAGGGGCCTCAGCTCACCAATCAGGAAGCTACAACAACATGCAACCAGCACATAATCACCTGGTAAAGAACTGACTGTACTCACACAAAGAGATAGTTTTAAATGAATAATGTTCTACTTATAGTTTTAAATGTTGATGGGCTCACACAGATGTAGATACTAACCCAGCACATGTACAGTACCAGTCAAAAGGATTGGACACACCTACTCATTCAAGGGTTTTTCTTTATTTTTGCTATTTTTTACATTGTAGATTAATAGTGAAGACATCAAAACTATGAAATAACACACATGGAATCATGTAGTAAGCAAAAAAAATGTTAAACAAATCAACATTTATTTTATATTGTTCAAAGTAGCCACCCTTTGCCTTGATGACAGCTTTGCACACTCTTGGCATTCTCTCAACCAGCTTCACCTGGAATGTTTTTCCAATAGTCTTGAAGGAGTTCCCACATATGCTGAGCACTTGTTGGATGCTTTTCCTTCACTCTGAGGTCCAACTCCTCCCAAACCATCTCAATTGGGTTGAGGTCGAGTGATTGTGGAGGCCAGATCATCTGATGCAGCACTCCATCACTCTCCTTCTTGGTAAAATAGCACTTACACAGCCTGGAGGTGTGTTGGGTCATTGTCCTGTTGAAAAACAATGATAGTCCCACTAAGTGCAAACCAGACGGGATGGTGTATCGCTGCAGAATGCTATGGAAGCCATGCTGGTTAAGTGTGCCTTGAATTCTAAATAATTCACAGAAAGTGTCTCCAGCAAAGCACCATCACACCTCCTCCTCCATGCTTCATGTGGGAATCACACAATGCAGAGATCATCCGTTCAACTACTCTGTGTCTCAAAAAGACACGGCGGTTGGAACCAAAAATCTCAAATTTGGACTCATCAGACCAAAGCACAGATTTACACCGGTCTAATGTCCATTGCTCGTGTTTCTCGGCCCAAGCAAGTCTCTTCTTATTATTAGTGTACTTTAGTAGTGGTTTCTTTGCAGCAATTTGACCATGAAGGCCTGATTCACTCAGTCTCCTCTGAACAGTTCATTTTGAGATGTCTGTTTCTTAAACTCTGTGAAGCATTTATTTGGGCTGTAATTTCTGAGGCTGGTAACTCTAATGAACTTATCGTCTGCAGCAGAGGTAACTCTGGGTCTTCCTTTGCTGATGTGGTCCTCGTGAGAGCCAGTTTCATCATAGTGCTCGACGGTTTTTGCGACTACACTTGAAATTTTCTGCATTGACTGACCTTCATGTCTTAAAGTAATGATGGACTTGGATGGATTTATCTTTGCTTATTTGAGCTGTTCTTGCTATAATATTGACTTGGTCTTTAACCAAAGAGGGCTATCTTCTGTATACCAGCCCTACCTTGTCACGACACAACTGATTGTCTGAAACGCATTAAGAAGGAAAGAAATTCCACAAATTAACTTTTAACAAGGCACACCTGTTCAGTGAAATGCATTCCAGGTGTCTACCTCATGAAGCTGGTTGAGAGTATGCCAAGAGTGTGCAAAGCTGTCATCAAGGCAAAGGGTGGCTACTTTGAAGAATTTCTAACATAAAATATATTTTGATTTGTTTAACACTTTTTTTTGGTTACTACATGATTCCATATGTGTTATTTCATAGTTTTGATGTCTTCACTATTATTCTACAATGTAGGAAATAGTAAAAGTAAAGAAAAACCCTGGAATGAGTAGCTGTGTACAAACTTTTGACTGGTACTGTACTCTGGTCCGCTGCCAAATCATGTGTATGTTGTTTATTGTTTCGCAGGACTATTCTCCCCATTCAGTCTCACCTGTAGAGGTGAACAGGGGTCTTCCTCCTATGTCTACCTTCCACCATAACAACCCTGCTGCATCTCACACCCCGTCAGCCAACAGCTCAGAGAACACCACAGGAAACCACTCTACAGGAAGGTCACAGACTGGAGCAGCCCTGGGGAAAGCACTAGCTTCTGTAAGTACTGGAACTTCCTGTCTGCTGTCCTATCATACTCTGTTTCTCTAATATTCTATGGCTTTTCCTGAGAATTTGGATTGGATTTGGAATGTCAGTTTACTTCCTGAATGGACTGAATTGAAATGGAATTGACCCCAATCCTGCTAGCCAGACAGATTACAAAGCCAGAGAACAATATCCTCTATCCACGATGACTGCTAGGGAAATGACCCATGGTATTTGGTTCCAAATAGAACAATATCCTCTGTCCACGATGACTACTAGGGAAATGACCCATGGTATTTGGTTCCAAATAGAACAATATCCTCTATCCACGATGACTACTTGGGAAATGACCCATGGTATTTGGTTCCTAGTATAACAAGGGACTGTGTTTCATTATTAACCCTGCCCTGGGCCGTGCTCGTGCTGCTGGTGTGTTTATGGCATGCTGTCTGACCAGTAAAATAACCAGGATTGACGAGTCAGCTCGGTTTACGAGCCCCGCTGCAAAGCCCGAGGCGGAGGTTGTAAAAACCACACAGAGAAATTACAGGTTGTGCTTTTTAAATGATGCATGGAGTTGCTCCTCACAGTCCTCTAACCGTCTCCTTACCCCACCTCTTTAAACCCCACCTCTTTAAACCCCACCTCTTTACCCCACCTCTTTACCCCACCTCTTTATACCCCTCTTCACCCCACCTCTTTATACCCCACCTTTTTATACCCCTCTTCACCCCACCTCTATATACCCCACCTCTTTACCCCACCTCTTTATACCCCTCTTCACCCCACCTCTTTACCCCACCTCTTTATACCCCTCCTCTTTATACCCCTCCTCTTTATACCCCTCTTCACCCCACCTCTTTACCCCACCTCTTTATACCCCTCCTCTTTATACCCCTCCTCTTTACCCCACCTCTTTACCCCACCTCTTCACCCCACCTCTTTATACCCCACCTCTTTACCCCACCTCTTTACCCCACCTCTTTACCCCACCTCTTTATACCCCTCTTAACCCCACCTCTTTATACCCCTCTTCACCCCACCTCTTTACCCCACCTCCGTACCCCACCTCTTTATACCCCTCCTCTTTAACCCACCTCTTTATACCCCTCTTCACCCCACCTCTTAACCCCACCTCTTTACCCCATCTCTTTATACCCCTCCTCTTTATACCCCTCCTCTTTACCCCACCTCTTTACCCCATCTCTTTACCCCACCTCTTTAAACCCCACCTCTTAACCCCACCTCTTAACCCCACCTCTTAACCCCACCTCTTAACCCCACCTCTTTACCCCATCTCTTTACCCCATCTCTTTACCCCACCTCTTTACCCCACCTCTTTACCCCACCTCTTTATACCCCACCTCTTTAAACCCCACCTCTTTAAACCCCACCTCTTTACCCCATCTCTTTACCCCATCTCTTTACCCCATCTCTTTATACCCCACCTCTTTATACTCCACCTCTTTATACTCCACCTCTTTAAACCCCACCTCTTTATAACCCATCTCTTTATAACCCACCTCTTCACCCCACCTCTTTAAACCCCACCTCTTTACTCCACCTCTTTATACTCCACCTCTTTACCCCACCTCTTTACCCCACCTCTTTACCCCATCTCTTTACCCCATCTCTTTACCCCACCTCTTTACCCCATCTCTTTACCCCATCTCTTTACCCCATCTCTTTACCCCATCTCTTTATACCCCATCTCTTTATACCCCACCTCTTTAAACCCCACCTCTTTACCCCACCTCTTTACCCCACCTCTTTACCCCACCTCTTTACCCCACCTCTTTACCCCATCTCTTTATACCCCACCTCTTTATACCCCACCTCTTTAAACCCCACCTCTTTACCCCACCTCTTTACCCCACCTCTTTACCCCACCTCTTTACCCCACCTCTTTACCCCACCTCTTTACCCCACCTCTTCACCCCACCTCTTCACCCCACCTCTTTATACCCCACCTCTTTAAACCCCACCTCTTTAAACCCCACCTCTTTACCCCATCTCTTTACCCCACCTCTTTAAACCCCACCTCTTTACCCCACCTCTTTACCCCACCTCTTTACCCCACCTCTTAACCCCACCTCTTTATACCCCACCTCTTTATACCCCACCTCTTTATACCCCACCTCTTCACCCCACATGTTTACCCCACCTCTTTATACCCCACCTCTTCACCCCTCCTCCTCTACCCCTCCACCTCTACCCCTCCACCCCTCCTCCTCAATCTTTCCTCCTCTACCCTTCCTCCTCTTTCTCCCTCCTCCTCTACCCCTCCTCCTCTACCCCTCCTCCTCTATCCCTCCTCCTCTACCCTTCCTCCTCTTTCTCCCTCCTCTACCCCTCCTCCTCTACCCTTCCTCCTCTTTCTCCCTCCTCCTCTATCCCTTCTCCTCTATCCCTCCTCCTCTACCCCTCCACTACCCCTCTCTTTTTTCTCCCTCCTCATCTACCCCTCCTCCTCCTCTACCCCACATCTACCCCTCTACTACCCCTCTCCTTTTTCTCCCTCCTCCTCTACCCCTCCTCCTCCTCTACCCCTCCTCCTCTACCCCTCTCCTTTTTCTCCCTCCTCCTCTACCCCTCCTCCTCTACCCCTCCTCCTCTTTCTCCCTCCTTCTCTACCCCTCCTCCTCTACCTCTACCTCTACCCCTCCTCCTCTTTCTCCCTCCTCCTCATTCTCCCTCCTCCTCATTCTCCCTCCTCCTCATTCTCCCTCCTCCTCATTCTCCCTCCTCCTCATTCTCCCTCCTCCTCATTCTCCGTCCTCCTCTACCCCTCTCCTTTTTCTCCCTCCTCCTCTACCCCTCTCCTTTTTCTCCCTCCTCCTCTACCCCTCCTCCTCTTTCTCCCTCCTTCTCTACCCCTCCTCCTCTACCACTCCTCCTCTACCCCACCTCTACCCCTCCACTACCCCTCTCCCTTTTCTCCCTCCTCTTCTACCCCTCCTCCTCTACCCCTCTTCTTTATCTTACCCTCTACCTCCCCATCATACTCATCCTCTGCCCCTCACCATCTCTTCCTTCTTTACCCTCTCTTCTCCTCTACCTCTCCTCCTCTACCCCTCCTCCTCTACCCCTTCTCCTCTGTCTGTCTGTCTGTCTTCAGATTTATTCTCCTGACCACACCAGTAGCAGTGAAAACTCCTCCACATCAGACAGGTCTCCGTCTCCATCTCCATCTCCACACACAGGCTCTGGCCCCCCAGCTAACCCGTGGCACACAGGCTCTGCAACTGGCCCCACAGCTAACCCGTGGCACACAGGCTCTGCAACTGGCCCCACAGCTAACCCGCGGCACACAGGCTCTGCAACTGGCCCCACAGCTAACCCGTGGCACACAGGCTCTGCAACTGGCCCCACAGCTAACCCGTGGCACACATCTGCTCAGGCCTCTCCTTCCCCCAGTTACCAGTGTTCTCCTATATCTCTGGTAAGGACATGGAGCTCTGTGACACTCACTTGTCATACAAGACAATCTACACATACGGTAGCTCGAGTTTTAATTTGAATTGATATAACTATAACTAAACAATTATTTTTGGGGTTATAGTTGCCTAGTTAAATAAAGAAAAAATGTATAACCAACCTCAATCGATGTAATCGTTTATATTCTCTCATGACAATAACACACCGTCTCTCTCCACCTCTCTCTTTCTCGCTCGCTCCCCTACCCCTTCTCTCTCTCTCACTCACTCCCCTACCCCTTCTCTCTCTCTCTCGCTCCCCTGCCCCTTCTCTCTCTCTCTCACTCCCCTACCCCTTCTCTCTCTCTCTCTCTCTCTCTCACTCCCCTACCCCTTCTCTCTCTCTCTCGCTCCCCTACCCCTTCTCTCTCTCTCGCTCTCTTGCTCCCCTACCCCTTCTCTCTCTCTCGCTCCCCTACCCCTTCTCTCTCTCTCTCTCTCCCTGCCCTCCCCCCCCCCTTCTCGCTCTAGTCTCAGTTGGAGGATCGTCTAGATAGACTGGATGACGTGGTCTATGTTCTGCATGACCATGCGGTGGGACCCATCCACAGCCTGCCCTCTGACATCCACAGCCTGTTGAACCAGGCCAACCATGGACACATCCACAACACCCCTCTACCAGGGACACACCACAGACACAGAGCCACCACGGCACATGGCACAGCCATGGTGAGACACATTCCTTACTCTGTGAAAGTCTTTCAGGTTGTGGCTGTTTTGTGTATGATAATGTGTCTCGAAAGGCTATTGGCCACTGTGTGTGTGTGTGCCCACCCACTGCTCTACCAGTCACCAGTCACGCTCTAGATATGGTATGGATATTTTCCACGTCATTTTCAACATATTTTCCACTTGTCATTTCAACATATTTTCCACATGTGATTTCAACATATTTTCCACATGTCATTTCAACATATTTTCCACTTGTCATTTTCAAAGTATTTTCCACTTGTCATTTCAACATATTTTCCACGTGTCATTTCAACATATTTTCCACGTGTCATTTCAACATATTTTCCACGTGTCATTTCAACATATTTTCCACGTGTCATTTCAACATATTTTCCACGTGTCATTTCAACATATTTTCCACGTGTCATTTCAACATATTTTCCACGTGTCATTTCAACATATTTTCCACATGTGTCAACATATTTTCCACGTGTGATTTCAACATATTTTCCACATGTCATTTCAACATATTTTCCACGTGTCATTTCAACATATTTTCCACATGTCGTGTCAACATATTTTCCACATGTCATTTCAACATATTTTCCACATGTCATTTCAACATATTTTCCATAACGGGAGGAGTGTTTTTCTGGAAATAAAGAACAGAGAGGAACATGTTTAATTTAATTTGCCGTGGGTCTGGAAAGTCTATCTATGTGTGGATACTATTCTGTCAAGGACCAGTTAACGACATGGACAGGGAATACATAGCCTGGTCCCAGAACGGTTAGTGCTGTCTTGCCACTCCATTGCTCTCACTGTCATGGCACAGCAATGGAGTAAGCAAGACAGCACAAACAGATCTGGAACCAGGCTACAAATCCTACACCACTTACATATCAGTGTCTCTTTCCTTCCTGGGGATTGAGCCCAGCTGTAGTGGTGTAAGTCCAGACAGAGGACAGAGTGATGGAAATTGGTCTACGTTACATTTAGAGGACAGAGTGATGGAAATTGGTCTACGTTACATTTAGAGGACAGAGTGATGGAAATTGGTCTACATTACATTTAGAGGACAGAGTGATGGAAATTGGTCTACGTTACATTTAGAGGACAGAGTGATGGAAATTGGTCTACATTACATTTAGAGGACAGAGTGATGGAAATTGGTCTACATTACATTTAGAGGACAGAGTGATGGAAATTGGTCTACGTTACATTTAGAGGACAGAGTGATGGAAATAGGTCTACATTACATTTAGAGGACAGAGTGATGGAAATTGGTCTACATTACATTTAGAGGACAGAGTGATGGAAATAGGTCTACGTTACATTTAGAGGACAGAGTGATGGAAATTGGTCTACATTACATTTAGAGGACAGAGTGATGGAAATTGGTCTACATTACATTTAGAGGACAGAGTGATGGAAATTGGTCTACGTTACATTTAGAGGACAGAGTGATGGAAATTGGTCTACGTTACATTTAGAGGACAGAGTGATGGAAATTGGTCTACATTACATTTAGAGGACAGAGTGATGGAAATAGGTCTATGTTACATTTAGAGGACAGAGTGATGGAAATTGGTCTACATTACATTTAGAGGACAGAGTGATGGAAATTGGTCTACATTACATTTAGAGGACAGAGTGATGGAAATTGGTCTACATTACATTTAGAGGACAGAGTGATGGAAATTGGTCTACATTACATTTAGAGGACAGAGTGATGGAAATTGGTCTACGTTACATTTAGAGGACAGAGTGATGGAAATTGGTCTACGTTACATTTAGAGGACAGAGTGATGGAAATTGGTCTACATTACATTTAGAGGACAGTGATGGAAATAGGTCTACATTACATTTTAGAGGATATAGAACTGTCTAATCCCTATTTGGGGTATTACATTCATTCAGTTTTCCAGGGATATGTGTGTCCATTAAAATGAATGATTCCTGAACAGAATTAGGGGCTATGGGGATTATAACATCCTCTGTGATTAAATTCATTCTGTGAGATAAACAGGGATCTGTTCAGGGATACAGAATTTGGTGACCTATTTGTCATTATGTGGGAGAGGCAGGGTAGGCTAGTGGTTAGAGCGTTGGACTAGTAACCTGGAAGGTTGCACGTTCGAATCCCCGAGCTGACAAGGTACAAACCTGTCGTTCTGCCCCCTGAAAAGGGCACTTTAACCCACTGTTCTTAGGCCATCATTGAAAATAAGAATTTGTTCTTAACTGACTTGCCTAGTTAAATAAAGGTTAAATAAAAAATTATACCTCATCAAGAAATGTGGTAAATGTGTAATTTATTTATTAATAGTTAATATATGATTCTGTAAATGAAATACTGAACTTGTAGATGGTCTCTATGTAACCTCTTAACGTGTGTGTGTGTATTGCAGGTAGACACTGTCAATCTGAACAACAACTCCCACACTGCACTGCAGAGACGTTCACAGAATCAAAATGGCCACTCCTTCCCGGCAGGACTAGGTGGCTTGGAGCTGAAGTCGGAGGGTCTGGAGAGAGATGAGCAGTATGAGCTACATCACAGCCATCACAACCAGGGTCACAGACACAGACACAGCTCTGACACCCACAGCCAGCGCTCCGACGAGGAGAGCGAGTCCCACAAGACACAAGGAGATAGCATGACCAGGTGAAGAGAGCAACATCAGCTATATGCTCTCTCTCTGCCGCTAGACTGGTCCCAGATCAGCTAAATGCTCTCTCTCTCTGCCTCTAGACTGGTCCCAGATCAGCTATATGCTCTCTCTCTCAGCATATAGACTCGTCCCAGATCAGCTATATTCTCTCTCTTTCTCTCTCTCTCTCTCTGCCCCTCTGCCTCTCTCTCTCTGCCTCTCTCTCTCTCTCTACCTCTAGACTCATCCCAGATCAGCTATATGCGCTCTCTAGCTAACTCTAGCCTGGTCCCATATCAGCTTTCTCTCCAGTTCTGTTTTGTGCTGTTTTTTTTAAACACATACGCTACCAGTCAAAAGTTTGGACACACATACTTATTCCAGGGTTTTTCTTTATTTTTTTTAACTATTTTCTACATTGTAGAATAATAGTGAAGACATCAACACTATGGAATAACACAAATGGAATCATGTAGTAACCAAAAAAGTGTTCAACAAATCAAAATATATTTTAAATTTAAGATTCTTCAAAGTAGCCACCCTTTGCCTTGATGACAGCTTTGCACAAGCTAGGCATTCTCTCAACCAGCATCACGAAGTAGTCACCTGGAATGTATTTCAATTAACAGGTGTATCTTGTTAAAGGTTCATTTGTGTAATTGTTTTGTCACATGAACTGAAATTAGGCAAACTATTCGAATTTTAGCAACCAGGAAATGGCGATTTCGGCATAATGCCTCTTTGAGCATTACAATGATCATATCAGATGCATCTTTGTTTATGAACAACTTTTAAGAATGTTTCCCAAACAAGCAGGTAGAGGGAACATTCGCGAAGTGTGTCGTGACTACGTGTCGATACTGATAGGATCGAAAAATAAACTCAGCGATGCTCTCTGATTAGCTTTCTCCATTCAAATATTCCCTTAGAATTAGAATCATTTAACAATAATGACGACGGATCAGCTCCCAGAGAGATATTACCACTTACGGCTGCAAATATCAAAGTTGGTGTTATTCTAAATGCTTACCCTATAATAGGCTAAGGCACTAAATGGAGATTTTGTATGTGCCCGTTGAGCAAGGCACTTTAACCCTCATTTGCTCCAGGGGTGCCCCATTGCTATGGCTGACGCTGTAAAACAACACTTCACTGTGACAACAAAACATCTGTCTATAATTAGTCAAATAGAATTCAGTTGAAAGAACATAAAATAAAATAGAATTTAAATATATATAGGCCTACGTAACCTATAATCTATTCATCTTTTGCAGGGTTTCATTTGAAGCATCATTTTATACTTTTCTTTTTTGTTGTTTTAACAATTGAAAAGACATTGGCAACTTTGTAGGCTATTAGTCATTAGACAATTATTATTATTATTATTATCATTATTATCGTTATTATTATCATTATTATCATTTATTATCATTATTATTATTATCATTATTATTATTATCATTATTATCATTATCATTATTATCGTTATTATTATCATTTTATCATTTATTATCATTATTATTATTATTATTATCATTATTATTATTATCATTATCATTATCATTATTATCATAATTTAAAAAAAATATATATTTTTACATTATTTTTTATTATTATTTTTATTTTTATTCTATTTTTGTTATTTCTTTTTTTTTCAGGGGTGGATCAGCTTAATATTGCGGAAAGAATTGCTTCCAATGTAATCGTCTGCATAATTTCCAATCCCCCATATTTTTTGGGGTAAATATATATATCCATACACGTATGCATACATATACACATATATACATACACATACCTATATAGACATACATACTTTTTTAAAGAATATACCTTTATTATTATTCCCCGCAAACCCTACCACCGATCCCCCAATTGGAGTAAACTGATAAACATTTCTGTTTTTACCTTAAATTTATACATCTTATACACATTTTACAGACACAGTCTACTTTATAATAGTTCTCTATTGTTTGTTCTTAGTCCTTCCTCTATTTCTGTTGTCCATCCAGTTTGATTTCAACTTGTAACTGGGCTATTTCACAAAAACTCCGCACCTATACACATTTCACAGATCCCGTATGCCCTACATTGTTTATCTTGTTATTAGTCCCACCCTTCAGCTCCACATTATTATCATTATTAGTATTATCATTATCATTATTATTATTATCATTATTATCATTATCATCGTTATTATTATTATCATTATCATCGTTATTATTATTATCATTATTATTATCATTATTGTCATTAACATTATTATTATTATCATTATTATTATCATTATCATTATTATCATTATTAGTAGTATCATTATCATTATTATCATCATTATTATTACTATCATTATTATCATTTTTATTATCGTTATTATTATCATTATTATCATTATTATTATTATTATCATTATTATCATTATTATTCATTATTATTATTATTATTATTATTATTATCATTATTATTAGACAACTTAATTCTGGAGTTTTCAGTGGTCAGAGAGACAGATAAAACTCCTGATTCTGTGTTTAGCAGACACCTTCTGTGTATAAAAGGATGTGGAAGGGCAAAAAAAAACAAAAAAGCATCTAACGACGCACTTAGCTGTTCTACGAGTGTTCTGATGCAGTCCGTAAATAACGAATGATTTCAAGTGCAACTTTAGTAACGATGGTTTTTGGGAAACAGCTCGGCTACTAAAGATACGTCGTCAGATGGTTCTAACGACGACCTTAATGCTGCGAAGGCTCTGGGAGAGGTTCTAGAGCAGAGTAGTCTCTCTCTACACAGCAGAGGAAACCTAGTTGGTAATGACGTCATTTCAGCCATTTAAGCCCGCTGGCTGGGTGGATGCCTATCTGTCTGTTGAGTTGATTAAAAGCTGGTAATGGCTCAAAGATTCAACTCGATTTTTATCTGGATATCAGATTGAGAGATTCTACTTTTTTTTGTTTAAACATACAAATGCCCACCAGAGGGCGCCATGTACCAATCCTGAAACCTCCTGCTTTCTCTCTCCCGTTTTACAGCAGCATCCATGAGGATGAGGACAACTTGAGCCCGGAGCAAAAGGCTGAGCGGGAACGAGAGCGGCGGATGACCAACAACGCCCGCGAGCGCCTTCGTGTCCGTGACATCAACGAAGCGTTCAAGGAGTTGGGTCACATGACACAGCTGCACCTGAAGAGCGAGAAGCCCCAGACCAAGCTGCTGGTTCTTCACCAGGCCGTGGCTGTAATACTTAGTCTAGAACAACAAGTCAGAGGTCAGTACTCCTGCCATCCCGAACAGATCTCTCTTGCGAAAGAGATGATGGCTATTTCTCAATTAATCTTTCCTCGATTCCTCACGTCCTCTCTCCTCGCCTCCTTTTCAAAAACACATTGGGGGAGAAGGTCTAAAGGATGACCTCGTACCTTATCTTCCAATACGATCGAAAAGGAGATTAGGAAAACTCAGAAAGATACATATATCTGTTATCTCAATGACTAACCTATATATATATATATAATATAATATAATATATACAGTGGGGCAAAAAAGTATTTAGTCAGCCACCAATTGTGCAAGTTCTCCCACTTAAAAAGATGAGAGGCCTGTAATTTTCATCATAGGTACACTTCAACTATGACAGACAAAAGGAGAAAAAAAATCCAGAAAATCACATTGTAGGATTTTTTATGAATTTATTAGCAAATTATGGTGGAAAATAAGTATTTGGTCAATAACAAAAGTTTATCTCAATACTTTGTTATATACCCTTTGTTGGCAATGACAGAGGTCAAACGTTTTCTGTAAGTCTTCACAAGGTTTTCACACACTGTTGCTGGTATTTTGGCCCATTCCTCCATGCAGATCTCCTCTAGAGCAGTGATGTTTTGGGGCTGTTGCTGGGCAACACGGACTTTCAACTCCCTCCAAAGATTTTGAACTCCCTCCAAAGAACTTGCACAATTGGTGGCTGACTAAATACTTTTTTGCCCCACTGTATATATGGGCGGCAGGTAGCCTAGTGGTTAGAGTGTTAGACCAGTAACCGAAAGGTTGCTCGATCGAATCCCCGAGCTGACAAGGTAAAAATCTGCCCCAGAACAAGGCAGTTAACCCCACTGTTCCCCAGTAGGATGTCAATGTAAATAACAATTTGTTCTTAACTGACTCGCTTAGTTTAAAAAAATTAAAAAAATAACGTGCACCTTGACTTTTTCCACATTTTATTACGTTACAGCCTTATTCTAAAATGTATTAAATAGTTTCCTCCCCCTCATGAATCGACACACAATACCCCATAATAGCAACAAAAAAAAACAGGTTTTTAGAATGTTTTGCAAATTTATAAAAAAAAAAAAAAATGAAATATCACATTTACATCAGTATTCAGACCCTTTACTCTGTACTTTGTTGAAGCACCTTTGGCAGCAATTACAGCCTTGAGTCTTCTTGGGTATGACGCTACAAGCTTGGCACACCTGTATTTGGGGAATTTCTCCCATTCTTCTCTGCAGATTCTCTCAAGCCATGTCAGGTTGGATGTGGAGCGTCGCTGCACAGCTATTTTCAGGTCTCTCCAGAGATGTTCGATCTGGTTGAAGTCCGGACTCTGGCTGGGCCACTCAAGGACATTCAGAGACTTGTCCCGAAGCCATTCCAGCGTTATCTTGACTGTGTGCTTAGGGTCGTTGTTATATTGGAAGGTGAACCTTCACCCCAGTCTGAAGTCCTGAGAGCTCAGGAGCAGGTTTTCATAAAGGATCTCTCTGTACTTTGCTCCTGACTGTACTTTGCTCCTGACTCCTGACTAGTCTCTGAAAAACATCCCCACATCATGATGCTGCCACCACCATGCTTCACCGTAGGGTTGGTGCCAGGTTTCCTCCAGACGTGACGCTTGGCATTCAGGCCAAAGAGTTCAATCTTGGTTTCATCAGACCAGATAATCTTGTTTCTCATGGACTGAGAATCCTTTAGGTGCCTTTTGGCAAACTCCAAACGGGCTGTGATGTGCCTTTTACTGAGGAGTGGCTTAGTTTGGTCACTCTACCAATAAGGCCTGATTGGTGGAGTACTGCAGAGATGGCTATCCTTCTGGAAGGTTCTCCTATCTCTGCATAGGAACTCTGGAGCTCTGTCAGAGTGACCATCGGGTTCTTGGTCACCTCCCTGACCAAGGCCCTTCTCCCCCGATTGCTCAGTTTGGCCAGGCGGCCAGCTCTAGGAAGAGTCTTGGTGGTTCCAAACTTCTTCCATTTAAGAATGATGGAGGTTCTTGGAGACCTTCAATGCTGCATAAATGTTTTGGTACCCTTCCCCAGATCTGTGCCTCGCCACAATCCTATCTCGGAGCTCTAGAGACAATTCCTTCGACCTCATGGCTTGATTTTTGCTCTGACATGCACTGTCAACTGTGGGACCTTACATATACAGGTGTGTGCCTTTCCAAATCATGTCCAATCAATTGAATTTACCATAGTTGGAGTCCAATGAAGTTGTAGAAACATCTCAAGGATGATCAATGGTAACAGGATGTACCTGAGCTCAATTTCGAGTATCATAGCAAAGGGTCTGAATACTTATGTAAATAAGGTATTTCTGTTTTTTCTTTTTTATAAATTTGCAAAAATTACCACAAACCTGTTTTCACTTTGTCACTATGGGATATTGTGTGTAGATTGATGAGGACATTTTTTGTATTTAATCCATTTTAGAATAAAGAAGTAACGTAACAATGTGGACAAAAGGGAAAGGGGTCTGAATACTTTCTGAATGCCCTGTATATAAAGGCTGAATGAATAAGCACTTCACTACAGTGGAACATGAAGCTACGTATCCTCCTCTCTTTCTACGGGATGGTGTGGGCACGACCTCTTCCCTCTCTCCTCCATTAAGGTCACAGATTGAGAAAGAGAGAGATGGAGAAAAGAGAGAGAGGTGGTGGTGTGTGAGACAGAGAAAGAGGTGGGTGTGCGAGAGAGATAGAGAGAGAGTTGGGGAGAAAGCATGAAAGAGAGAGAGAAAGTTAGAGGCAAAAACAAGGAGTAATGCCAGAGAGAAAGAGAACGAGAGATTAAAGGAGAGAAAGAGAAAGGGGACGAGAGATTAAAGGAGAGAAAGAGAAAGGGAACGAGAGATTAAAGGAGAGAAAGACAAAGGGAACGAGAGATTAAAGGAGAGAAAGAGAAAGGGGACGAGAGATTAAAGGAGAGAAAGAGAAAGGGGACGAGAGATTAAAGGAGAGAAAGAGAAAGGGAACGAGAGATTAAAGGAGAGAAAGAGAGAGAGAACGAGACATTAAAGGAGAGAAAGACAGAGGGAACGAGAGATTAAAGGAGAGAAAGAGAAAGGGGACGAGAGATTAAAGGAGAGAAAGAGAAAGGGGACGAGAGATTAAATGAGAGAAAGAGAGAGAGAACGAGACATTAAAGGAGAGAAAGACAGAGGGAACGAGAGATTAAAGGAGAGAAAGACAGAGGGAACGAGAGATTAAAGGAGAGAAAGAGAAAGGGAACGAGAGATTAAAGGAGAGAAAGACAAAGGGGACGAGAGATTAAATGAGAGAAAGAGAGAGAGAACGAGACATTAAAGGAGAGAAAGAGAGAGAGAACGAAACAGTCATACCGTGTCTGATCCTGGTTCCCTGTCTGGTCTATAGGACAGTCCTAATGTTGATGTTCCCTGTTTTTTTAACCTTTATTTAACTAGGCAAGTCAGTAAAGAACAAATTCTTATTTTCAATGACAGTCTAGGAACAGTGGGTTAACTGCCTTGTTCAGGGGTAGAACGACAGGTTTTTACCTTGTCAGCTCGGGGATTCGATCTTGCAACCTTTCGGTTTTGATGTCCTGGTTCATTGTCTGGTCTATGGGACAGTCCTAACGTTGCTGTCCGTGTGATCTGCTACCTCTAGAGCGTAACCTGAACCCTAAGGCAGCCTGTCTGAGGAGGAGGGAGCAGGAGAAGATGTTAGCTGGGTTAACAGATGCCCAGGGCCTGCAGCAACACCAGGCATCACTACATCCTGGACTAGATGCTGCCAAGCCCATGGGACATCTGTAAACATTTGACAGGTATGGGAATGGGCACCTGACTTTGTATAAAAATTGGGGGTGCTCAATCTGCGGCATTTTAGATTTTAGATTATTATATTTTTAACCATTTTCCAACAATTCTATATTGTTTCTCAACAAGGAGAATCCATGTTTACTTGACAGAACACAACATTTTTCTCAGGTTTTTGCTGCAATAAATAGCATTAAAAGATGGTTTTCAAACTAGATTTCTAATCTACCCTTAAAGTCCCACCCACAGTGATTGATTGACAGGTCTGAAACCCTACCAACTCTGTGACTCACAAACATTCCTCCCCCCTCCCCTGACAATCCCACCCACAGTGATTGATTGACAGGTCTGAAACCCTACCAACTCCTACCAACCACACAGAACCAAACGGAAGCAAACAGAATGGAAATAGGAGGGACCTACCTGCATTTGTTAAATTGAAACTCTTGTTTTCGTTGCCAAATAAAATTAAATTTAAAAAAAAATGGGATGATTGCTATTGCTTTACACAATAAAGATTTGCTTTTTGGAAGGTGAAGAAAACTTATGTCAGTGTTAATCTTTATAGGGAATTGAAAAATAACTCTCAAATGTACTTTGCTTTTGTCTTTTCAACTTACTTGAATTTGAAAGTATACGCTGGAGTTTTACATTTTAATTTGGTCACAGATTATGCGTACATAAATGGTCAAATAAATTGCAAAGGTATTATTTATTTGCCGTTATCAGCTTTGCATTTTAAGGTTTTGTCGTTTATATAACTCCATATATTTGTTCTAATTGGCATCTGTACAAGTCAAAAGTTTGGACATACCTACTCATTCGAAGGTTTTTTCTTTATTTGTACTATTTTCTACATTGTAGAATAATAGTGAAGACATCAAAACTATTAAATAGCACATATGGAATCATGTAGTAACCAAAAAAGGGTTTACATTTAAAATAAAATTCTTTCAGATTTGAGATTCTTCAAAGTAGCCACCCTTTGCATTGACGACAGCTTTGCACACTCTTGGCGTGAGTAGGCGTGTCCAAACTTTTGACCGGTACTATACCTCTACAGGCATTTCACTACACCCGCAATAACATCTGCTAAACATGTAAATGTGACCAATACAATTAGATTTGATAAATTGCTGCTGTGAAACCTGATAGGAAGAATAAGATGGTAATCTGGGTCTTTGCTTATCTTTTGAATGGTTTCGGCTAGAGACATGCGGCTTTCTGCTCTGTAATTGACAAGCATGCTCAGATGGTAATTATTATATAATTTATAAAAATGGTCAGATATATCTATTTTTAATACAGACTAGCAAAAATGTTTAGAAAATTGACAAATTACCTAATGGATTATAATACTTTTGCGGTACAAAAAAGGAGGTGCAAAAACACAAGTTTGCCACTGTAACGGATGTGAAATGGCTAGCTAGTTAGCTGTGGTGCGCGCTAATAGCGTTTCAATCGGTTACGTCACTCGCTTTGAGACCTTGAAGTAGTGGTTCCCCTTGCTCTGCAAGGGCCGCGGCCTTTGTGGAGCGTTGGGTAACAACGCTTCGTGGGTGACTGTTGTTGATGTGTGCAGAGGGTCCCTGGGTCGCGTCGGGGCGAGAGGACGGTCTAAAGTTAAACTGTTACACCACCCCTTATTTTAATAGTGAGGATGCACATGCTCTGCTTTCTCCATGACTCAGGCATCTATGGTGCTAACATCTCTCAGGACTTCTTCTTCTTTGGTAGCATGTGTTGATCTGCTGTCGATCCAAGTTAAATAATGTATTCTTTCTTTCTACATATGAAGTGGGGAGGAGGATCATCCTGAGACGGTTAAAGACCACCCAAGACCATCCAAGACCATCCAAGACCATCCAAGGACATCCAAGACGATCAAGACCATCCAAGGACATCCAAGACCCTCCAAGGACATCCAAGACCCTCCAAGGACATCCAAGGACATCCAAGACCACCCAAGACCATCCAAGGACATCCAAGACCACCCAAGACCATCCAAGACCATCCAAGACCCTCCAAGGACATCCAAGACCACCCAAGACCATCCAAGACCATCCAAGAACATCCAAGACCCTCCAAGGACATCCAAGACCACCCAAGACCATCCAAGGACATCCAAGGACATCCAAGACCACCCAAGACCATCCAAGGACATCCAAGACCACCCAAGGACATTCAATTGTTTCTCTGTAAAGTAAGCTATGAGACCAAGTAGGGAAGAGACAGAAAAAGTGTTGTAGCAGCTCAATAGTCACGATAGGGACATTTCCTGATCCTCCTGTTGGAATTTGACCTGTGCCTACACTTATAACTTGTTACTGACAAATGCATTTTAACCAGCAAATGTTTTGTATGTTTTATATTTGTTGTACAGTGAAGAAAAAAATAATTCAGTGTTTAATTCATCTTTTTATTATATTCTCCTATGTCAGTATTCAACCTCTTAGGGTGGTACAAGCTTAGCTGTACGCTCATGTGTGCGCTTGGCCAAGTCAGATTTTTTGGGATCTAAGTGTGCTTTTTTGGTTAGGCTACAAATGGACTAATACTTAATTGTTCAGAGATTTTATTGAAAATATTGATTACTTTTTACTAGCTTTTTATTGTTTATCTTTTCTACAATTACTAATAAGTAAATATCTGAAATACAGATCTTTAATTGTAAACTAAGTAAGTGTTTCTTCAGAAGTGTTTTTTTGTCACATATTTTACTAGACATTGTAAATATTTATCTTTAATTCCCTGAGCAATCCACAATTTTCTGTATATTGGAGAGTTCCGGAATGAGGGACGTCTTCGTAACACTTATTACCTTCCAGTTATGTACAGTTATGTTGTCACCTATGTCATCTTCAGTAAATGTTCACCATAAAATGTACAGTAATGTGTACAGGAGTTCTGCTCATATAATGAAATAAATGTTGTTGTTTTTTCAGATATCAGATGTATTTCTTATTTCTCCCTTAAAAAAAGTATCAGACAAGACATATAGTATGTATTATTCGAGGCGTTAATAATGATGATGATGACGATGATGATGATGACGAAGATGAGGATGATGAACACCTGCAAAATTTGCTGAATATTTTTTTCTTTTTTTATATTTTTTATTAACAAATATCAACAAACATGCAAAGAAGCATACACAAACTATTTACATTGCCAGGAATCCTAAACAAACAAATCATATTAATTATTAATACAACAGGTTTGAATAGCCTATTTGTTTTTCATTTTAGTTAAAGTAGTGCCATATTGTTTAAATTATTTTATAAAGTGGAAAAAAGTTCGGTTTTGAATTAGACCATTTGCATTTGTGAATATGAAAATAACCTAATATTATTAGCAGTTCAATTAAATATTACTACATCTTTATCACTGTTAGAATTTCTGAAATAAATTATTATATCAAAACCATTAAATTGTACAACCTGTCATTTGTTGAATAGCTGGACAGATCCGCTAGGGGGAACACGTAGGCATACTTTTAAATAGAGACTGTATGGAACCGGGAGGGAGAATCCAGAGCTCCATACAGCAACTCCCACAAGAGACTGTCACTTCAACCAGCGCATGTTGCACTACTGACAGAACTACGCCAATTTAGGTAAGTCCATTACACGGATTTGCGCACAGGAACACTTTTCTAAACTGTCTAGCTAGCTGTTACTTGAACAGTTTAGTGCTTTACGATGTGATTCTAGTTTTTGGCATTGCCTGGTAGGCTATCTTATCGTTCAAGAACATCGATTGATCCGCTAGTAAAGGTAGCGTTTCATTATCTGCTGGTAAAATTGCAGAGGATTACTCACGCATCTATCCTTTGTCTTTAATCACAATCGTACAAATATAGATAAAGTGCTTGTGAAGGAGAGAGTCTTTCGCTATTGGTTAATAAAAACGTTTTGTCCTATTTATTTTCATTAAAGAAGTGTAGACCTATTTTATACTGTAACAAGTAGAGTTTTTTTTATCGCTTTGGTGCCATTTTCACAAGCACGTAGTACATTTTCATAGCTCTTTTGTGCAAAACTCAAAAAAGATGATCACAAAGGAAGTTGTTTTAAAAACGAAGCACTTTTTTTCATCAAATGTAATCAGTGTTTTATCTAGAAATACTGTACATGCTTCACATTGCAATACATGTTCACATAAAGTACTCGCCTTTCGTACATATGAAGTACTCGCCTTTCACGATGCAAAAGCTCACGTTGCTTTTTGATCGGATTCTCTTCTCGTTATTAAGAGACATTTTACTATGACTTAATTCGACTGCTCTTAATTGATGATCACTTAAACGTTTGGTAAACCTACTCGTGGGTAGAGTCTTTATCAATACCGTAATTTACGTTGCGGACACTTTTATCCAAAGTGACAACAGTCCACACATTTTGGTATGCGACCCCAGTGAGAATCGAACACACAGCTGTTTGGGCCATGCTCTTAGGAACTGAGCCACACAGACCACTACAATACTATAATATAATACAGGTCAAAGATGTGTATGATTGCCATCCCCATGAATGTATCACAGTACTTCAGGTCATGGAGGAGACAGGAAATGATTTCAATTGAGACCTATGTCAGGCTTGGATTCGCCATGCCAAAGAAAAAGGGTATTCCTCAGCTGCATGAACAATGAGGATATTTACAGCGATGTGGATGAGAACCTGTGGCCAAATGCTCCAGACAGGTTTGACGCAAACTAGTGCCTGCTAAACATTAGGTTTCTTTAATGTCTTTAATTTAAATACATTGTGAAATATGTCTTCAATGATCATACCTTTTGAACATTTCATGTTCAGTAAATTTTAATGGGTAGTGCAAGTGTATTGCCTAATGTGTAATATACTGTAATTTACAGTACTGCAGCACACTACATTAAAAGGGCAATTTTCAAACATGTATCTTAAAGTTTTTGCTGATAGTTAAAATAACTAAAGAGAATATATAATTTTGTTTTTGTTATTAAACCAATGTCCTCATTATATTTCATAGTAAACTTATATTTTTAACAAGGCAATGGGCAATGTTAGTGTGGTAAAGATTTCTACAAACAAAATGAATGCTCAATGAAAGGTTTTTGAATGTAAGACTGGCTGCGTTACACATCTTACCAGTTTGGAGTTTAGAAAATGGACCGCATACAGTATGTGAAAACACTACCAAAGAGATGGAACTACTGGAATACAGTAACAAAGTGACTTGCTGTAAAACACTACCAAAGAGATGGAACTACTGGAATACGGTAACAAAGTTACTTGCTGTAAAACACTACCAAAGAGATGGAACTACTGGAATACAGTAACAAAGTTACTTACTGTAAAACACTACCAAAGAGATGGAACTACTGGAATACGGTAACAAAGTTACTTGCTGTAAAACACTACCAAAGAGATGGAACTACTGGAATACGGTAACAAAGTTACTTGCTGTAAAACACTACCAAAGAGATGGAACTACTGGAATACAGTAACAAAGTGACTTGCTGTAAAACACTACCAAAGAGATGGAACTACTGAAATATGGTAACAAAGTTACTTGCTGTAAAACACTACCAAAGAGATGGAACTACTGGAATACGGTAACAAAGTTACTTGCTGTAAAACACTACCAAAGAGATGGAACTACTGGAATACGGTAACAAAGTTACTTGCTGTAAAACACTACCAAAGAGATGGAACTACTGGAATACAGTAACAAAGTTACTTACTGTAAAACACTACCAAAGAGATGGAACTACTGGAATACGGTAACAAAGTTACTTGCTGTAAAACACTACCAAAGAGATGGAACTACTGGAATACGGTAACAAAGTTACTTGCTGTAAAACACTACCAAAGAGATGGAACTACTGGAATACAGTAACAAAGTGACTTGCTGTAAAACACTAACAAAGTGACTTGCTGTAAAACACTACCAAAGAGATGGAACTACTGAAATATGGTAACAAAGTTACTTGCTGTAAAACACTACCAAAGAGATGGAACTACTGAAATACGGTAACAAAGTTACTTGCTGTAAAACACTACCAAAGAGATGGAACTACTGGAATACGGTAACAAAGTTACTTGCTGTAAAACACTACCAAAGAGATGGAACTACTGGAATACGGTAACAAAGTTACTTGCTGTAAAACACTACCAAAGAGATGGAACTACTGGAATACAGTAACAAAGTGACTTGCTGTAAAACACTAACAAAGTGACTTGCTGTAAAACACTACCAAAGAGATGGAACTACTGAAATATGGTAACAAAGTTACTTGCTGTAAAACACTACCAAAGAGATGGAACTACTGGAATACGGTAACAAAGTTACTTGCTGTAAAACACTACCAAAGAGATGGAACTACTGGAATACGGTAACAGTTACCTGCTGTATATTTCAATACTGAGCTTTTACATGTTGATTATTTCAACAACAATATACATTGTTCGAAAACAAACAAGTGTGTGTGTGTGTGTGTGTGTCTTTGTTTCCGTCCACAACTGATTTTCCCTCAAGTGCCATCTCATCATATCATCAACTGTAGATGAAAACTGTGTGTGTGTGTGTGTGTGTGTGTGTGTGTGTGTGTGTGTGTGTGTGTGTGTGTGTGACAACCTGGTTGGAGCCACCACGGCCAGTGGTAGTCGTCATGCAGCACTAGTGTCCTGTAAACAATAGTTACACTGTTAGCACACTGAATAAACTGTTTTCTATTTCAATGTGCTGTTGATGGTGGTGTTTCTCTCTCTCTGTCTGTGGCTTGCTGGTTGGTGCAGCTGTTGGAGTGACACCAGAGGCTCTTGGGATGTCATTGTTGTTAGTTGGGCCACATGACTTCTTCTCTGTTTTGTAAACAGTCGCCTGATTACATAGAAAGTGATGTATTTTTCCATGGGGTAAACTGCTGTAAAGACAAGGGGTGGTTATTGGAGCCTACGGGTTAAGAGGAGCCGTGGTAATGCTTAGTTAACCAATAATCAGCCTCCTACGTGTTTTGTATTTGCTTCTTTACAGCTGTGAATCTCTTCAGTTCTGAGGGAAGTCCTCTTGTTCATTCAGGACTAGTGTGGACCCAGCCAACACACAACGTTGTCTTAACGTTGTCTCTAAGTTGACTTCGTAAATGGAGTCTCACAGAAACGAAGCGAGTGGCTCTTCTCCAGACTTCAGTAGAATACCACAGGGCTACAACATGCAGCAGCCTGGACCTGGTCCCAGAGGTGGCCCTCGCCCTCAGGGCGACAGCAGCAGCAAGTTCGGGGTGAGGATACAAGTCCAGGGGATTGAGGGTCATCCTTACGTTGTATTGAACAACGGGGATAGTAGAGCAGCTCTGCCGTCTGGTGGCCTGGAGAGCTACAGCAGGAACTGGGACCACCAGGAAGAGTCTGACAACGCCCACAGCCAGTCTGATTACACCTCCATGGTGAATGATAGGCGATCTCCACTAGGAAGTCCCTATATGGGACGATCTCCACTAGGAAGTCCCTATATGGAACGATCTCCACTAGGAAGTCCCTATATGGAACGATCTCCACTAGGAAGTCCCTACATGGAACGATCTCCGTTAGGAAGTCCCTATATGGAACGATCTCCACTAGGAAGTCCCTATATGGAGCACAGTATTCCCAACCACCAGGGGGAGTATGCTCGTGGAGGTTCTCTGACTGAAGTTAGGGAATCACAGAGGACGCTGGCGTCCACCGTGTCCATGTTCGACTTCCAGGAGCCACAGTTACAGCAGTTACAGAGGACCATGCCGGCATCTAATATGGTGTTGAACTTCCAGAGACACCCAGAGCTGCTGAAACCTTACAACCCAGACTGGAACAGCGTTAGCCCCCTCAGCCCCCGCCTCTCCTCCACCCGAAGACTCTCTGTTCCCCCCACTCAGACAACCTCTGTACCTAGGCCGGGACATCTCACCAGAGGTCTCCAGAGTGGGGCAGGGGCCTCCCTGACCCAGGGACCAGGGTCTAGACTAGGACCAGCCAGGATCCCTCTGCCTGCTGAGGGTATAGAGAGAGCCCCCACCCAGAGCCAAGGCCCAGGCCCTGTCCCAGCTCCCACCCAGACCCAAGGCCCTGCCCTTGTCCCAGCTCCCACCCAGACCCAAGGCCCGGGCCCTGCCCTTGTCCCAGCTCCCACCCAGACCCAAGGCCCGGGCCCTGCCCTTGTTCCAGCTCCCACCCAGACCCAAGGCCTGGGCCCTGCCCCTGTCCCAGCTCCCACCCAGACCCAAGGCCCGGGCCCTGCCCTTGTCCCAGCTCCCACCCAGACCCAAGGCCCGGGCCCTGCCCTTGTCCCAGCTCCCACCCAGACCCAAGGCCCGGGCCCTGCCTTTGTCTCAGCCCCAGGTCCCCACCACCATTCTTTTACCACCTTACTAAGTCCCCCAAGCGAGGTTACCAACATCCCCAGGAGGTCCCCAAATACAGTGGACACAGAACCCATCTCCTCCATAGGTAGCCTTATCAACCAGTTCGACGGCCCCCAGCAGATGGGCCGAGCTGGGCCTAGGAGAGGGAGGATAGCCCCTGAGGACCGGAGGAGGTCACGCAGCGTGGACAGTAGGCGACAGCGAAACTCAGACCCATCGGACCCCTCCAGCTCTGCCTCGGCCGTCAGAGGTACCAGGGGAGAGACTCCAGGGGGAGCAACCAGCGCTCCCGGATCACCTAAGGGGAGAGGGGCCAACGGACCCTCCACTCTGATGTTTAATAAGCTCCAGTGGGAGAAGGAGGGGCCTAGCGTTGTGTCACCTAAAGCGGTGAAGGTACGGTACAGAGTGGAGAAGACCTCCCTGAGCAGATCCAGATCTCTCAACCACACAGAGGTGGAGTCAAAGAGAGAAACCCAGGTAAAAAGATTTTAATAGTGTATATTATAGTTTATTGTATTTATTTGTATTTAACCTTTATTTAACCAGGAGGGGCTCATTGAGATTTGAAATCTCTTTTTCAAGAGCGTCCTCGCCAAGATAGGCAGCACCAAGTCATTACAAAGACTACAGACAAACATCATGAAAAACTACAAGTAATCTAGTAAAAACCATAGAATTCACAAGAGTATAACAAAATCATAAAACAGCAAATTAAAAACATTGACAGGTCAGGGAATCAGCCTCAAAATCCTTCATCAGTGATTTAAAAACACCAAATCGGGACAAGTTCTTCCAGTTTAAAAGTATTTTGTAAGGCGTTCCAAGACGATGGCGCAGAGTACATAAAAGCCCTTTTACCAAATTCAGTTCGGACATTTGGAACATTAGTAGGAAAATTCGTCTTGCGAACGAATAGAGAACCCACCACATTTCTGAACAATAAAAATGCACAAATAAAATGGTAGTAAACTCAAAATGGCTTTGTAAATAAAAGTATACCAATGACTGAGCCTACGAGTGACTAGAGAAGGCCAGCCAACCCTGGTATACAAAGTGCAGTGGTGCGCAAGGGTATTGCAGTATAAAATAAATCTCAGTGCCATGGTTAAGAGTGTCAATTGATCTCAAACACTGAGCGGAAGCATTCATATATAAAATATCCCCATAGTCTAGTAAAGGCATAAATGAGGCTGATACTAGCCGCCTTCTGGCTTCAAAAGAAAAACAGGCCTTATCCCTAAAGCCAAAACCTCATTTGGACGCCTTTCCTTCCAGTTCTCTGCTGCCTGCGACTGGAACGAATTGCAAAAATCTCTGAAGTTGGAGACTTATCTCCCTCAACAACTTTAAAAATCTGCTATCCGAGCAGCTAACCGATCGCTGCAGCTGTACATAGTCCATCTGTAAACTACCCACCCAATTTACCTACCTCACCCCCCATACTGCTTTTATTTATTTACTTTTCTGCTCTTTTGCACACCAGTATCTCTTCTTGCACATGATCATCTGATGATTTATCACTCCAGTGTTAATCTGCTAAATTGTAATTACTCGATTTATTGCCTACCTCATGCCTTTTGCACACTTTGTATATAGATTCTCTTTTTTTCTACCATGTTATTGACTTGTTTATTGTTTACTCCATGTGTAACTCTGTGTTGTTGTCTGTTCACACTGCTATGCTTTATCTTGGCCAGGTCGCAGTTGCAAATGAGAACTTGTTCTCAACTAGCCTACCTGGTTAAATAAAGGTGAAATAAAAAAAATAAAAATAAATCCTAAAATAAAATCCCAACTTCGGCTTAAATTATTTTGTAAGTTGTTGAATATGCAATTTAAAAGAGGGGCCGTAATCAATTAAAATTCCAAGATATTTATGAGGTTACAACCTCAATCTCCTTGCCCTGACAGGTAGTAATAGGTGAAAGGTTCAGAGGTCTATTTCTTGCTTTAGAAAACACCATTAGTTTAGTTTTGTCAGTATTGAGGATAAGCTTCAATTGACACAAGGTATGTTGAACAGTATATAACGCAGTTTGCAAGTTTTGGAAAGCTTTTGTGAGAGACGAGGCACAACAATAAATAACAGAATCATCAGCATAAAAGTGAAGTTGCGCATTTTATATTATTGTGCTACAGTAGTAGGTGTATATTATAGTACTACTACAGTAGTAGGTGTATATTATAGTACTACTACAGTAGTAGGTGTATATTATAGTACTACTACAGTAGGAGGTGTGTATTATAGTACTACTACAGTAGGAGGTGTATATTATAGTACTACTACAGTAGGTGTATATTATAGTATTATTAAAGTAGTAGGTGTATATTATAGTACTACTACAGTAGTAGGTGTATATTATAGTACTACTACAGTAGGTGTATATTATAGTACTACTACAGTAGGAGGTGTATATTATAGTACTACTACAGTAGGTGTATATTATAGTATTATTAAAGTAGTAGGTGTATATTATAGTACTACTACAGTAGTAGGTGTATATTATAGTACTACTACAGTAGTAGGTGTATATTATAGTATTATTAAAGTAGTTGATGTATATTATAGTACTACAGTAGTAGGTGTATATTTTAGTAGAAAATATATATGTTGTATTGTCACGTACACCGGATAGGTGCAGTGAAATGTGTGGTTTTACAAGAGGGGTGTCAAACTCATTCCATGGAGGGCCTAGTGTCTGCAGGTTTATTATTTTTTCCCTTTTAATTAAACCCTCAACCAAAATGTAAATGTATTTTAAAATAAATGTAACATGAAACACTGCCCGTCTGTGGATACACCTTGATATTGTGTTGTGTTACCAGGTCATCACTCCAGATCTTTTGAAAGGTCAGAGGGGTCTGCAGCAGGTCTCAACTGAAACACAACGACCAAATGAAGACACCACTAAACAGATACTGTTCACTTACCTCAATGATGGGTAAATTACACTTGTAATATCTCAATCACGATTAGTTTCATGATTCTCTACTCGTTTAACCTTGAGCTGTGACAGAACCTCTGGCAAGATGCCCGAGAGACTAGGGGTCGGCATCAATTCTGATTCCATTTAGGAAAATTTGAATTTTCACTTCACATTTGAATGACTTCTATTCTGATCCCAAGTGACTATTACACATTTCTCATATTTTGCCTTTAATGATATGACGGAGAGAATGTGACCGAGATCTGTTACATTCTGGGAAAGGATTGCTGTTACCGCACGCACGCACACGCACACGCACACGCACACGCACACACACACCAGTTCAGGAAAGCAGGGTATGATGAACACATTTCCACAGTGCCAACAGTAGAATATCACTTTCATCTCCTCACCAGTAATACAAACTGGCAGAAATGTTGAATACTTTGAAGACACAAACCCCCAAAAAACTATTTGATATACCACGCTGGTATGGTAGTTATATGACTGGTATGTTGTTCTGTATGGTAGTTATATGACTGGTATGTTGTACGGTAGTTATATGACTGGTATGTTGTATGGTAGTTATATGACTGGTATGTTGTATGGTAGTTATATGACTGGTATGTTGTATGGTAGTTATATGACTGGTATGTTGTACGGTAGTTATATGACTGGTATGTTGTATGGTAGTTATATGACTGGTATGTTGTACGGTAGTTATATGACTGGTATGTTGTACGGTAGTTATATGACTGGTATGTTGTATGGTAGTTATATGACTGGTATGTTGTATGGTAGTTATATGACTGGTATGTTGTATGGTAGTTATATGACTGGTATGGTAGTTATATGACTGGTATGTTGTACGGTAGTTATATGACTGGTATGTTGTATGGTAGTTATATGACTGGTATGGTAGTTATATGACTGGTATGGTAGTTATATGACTGGTATGTTGTACGGTAGTTATATGACTGGTATGTTGTACGGTAGTTATATGACTGGTATGTTGTACGGTAGTTATATGACTGGTATGTTGTATGGTAGTTATATGACTGGTATGGTAGTTATATGACTGGTATGTTGTATGGTAGTTATATGACTGGTATGTTGTACGGTAGTTATATGACTGGTATGTTGTACGGTAGTTATATGACTGGTATGATAGTTATATGACTGGTATGTTGTACGGTAGTTATATGACTGGTATGATAGTTATATGACTGGTATGTTGTACGGTAGTTATATGACTGGTATGTTGTATGGTAGTTATATGACTGGTATGATAGTTATATGACTGGTATGTTGTACGGTAGTTATATGACTGGTATGTTGTATGGTAGTTATATGACTGGTATGTTGTACGGTAGTTATACGACTGGTATGTTGTACGGTAGTTATATGACTGGTATGTTGTATGGTAGTTATATGACTGGTATGTTGTATGGTAGTTATATGACTGGTATGGTAGTTATATGACTGGTATGTTGTACGGTAGTTATATGACTGGTATGTTGTACGGTAGTTATATGACTGGTATGTTGTACGGTAGTTATATGACTGGTATGTTGTATGGTAGTTATATGACTGGTATGGTAGTTATATGACTGGTATGTTGTACGGTAGTTATATGACTGGTATGTTGTATGGTAGTTATATGACTGGTATGGTAGTTATATGACTGGTATGTTGTATGGTAGTTATATGACTGGTATGTTGTACGGTAGTTATATGACTGGTATGTTGTACGGTAGTTATATGACTGGTATGTTGTACGGTAGTTATATGACTGGTATGTTGTACGGTAGTTATATGACTGGTATGTTGTACGGTAGTTATATGACTGGTATGTTGTATGGTAGTTATATGACTGGTATGTTGTATGGTAGTTATATGACTGGTATGTTGTATGGTAGTTATATGACTGGTATGGTAGTTATATGACTGGTATGTTGTACGGTAGTTATATGACTGGTATGTTGTACGGTAGTTATATGACTGGTATGTTGTACGGTAGTTATATGACTGGTATGTTGTATGGTAGTTATATGACTGGTATGGTAGTTATATGACTGGTATGTTGTACGGTAGTTATATGACTGGTATGTTGTACGGTAGTTATATGACTGGTATGTTGTATGGTAGTTATATGACTGGTATGTTGTACGGTAGTTATATGACTGGTATGGTAGTTATATGACTGGTATGGTAGTTATATGACTGGTATGGTAGTTATATGACTGGTATGGTAGTTATATGACTGGTATGGTAGTTATATGACTGGTATGGTAGTTATATGACTGGTATGGTAGTTATATGACTGGTATGGTAGTTATATGACTGGTATGGTAGTTATATGACTGGTATGTTGTACGGTAGTTATATGACTGGTATGTTGTACGGTAGTTATATGACTGGTATGGTAGTTATATGACTGGTATGGTAGTTATATGACTGGTATGGTAGTTATATGACTGGTATGGTAGTTATATGACTGGTATGGTAGTTATATGACTGGTATGTTGTACGGTAGTTATATGACTGGTATGTTGTACGGTAGTTATATGACTGGTATGTTGTACGGTAGTTATATGACTGGTATGGTAGTTATATGACTGGTATGTTGTATGGTAGTTATATGACTGGTACGTTGTATGGTAGTTATATGACTGGTATGATAGTTATATGACTGGTATGTTGTACGGTAGTTATATGACTGGTATGTTGTATGGTAGTTATATGACTGGTATGTTGTACGGTAGTTATATGACTGGTATGTTGTATGGTAGTTATACGACTGGTATGTTGTATGGTAGTTATACGACTGGTATGTTGTACGGTAGTTATATGACTGGTATGTTGTATGGTAGTTATATGACTGGTATGGTAGTTATATGACTGGTATGTTGTACGGTAGTTATATGACTGGTATGTTGTACGGTAGTTATATGACTGGTATGTTGTACGGTAGTTATATGACTGGTATGTTGTACGGTAGTTATATGACTGGTATGTTGTACGGTAGTTATATGACTGGTATGGTAGTTATATGACTGGTATGGTAGTTATATGACTGGTATGGTAGTTATATGACTGGTATGGTAGTTATATGACTGGTATGGTAGTTATATGACTGGTATGGTAGTTATATGACTGGTATGGTAGTTATATGACTGGTATGGTAGTTATATGACTGGTATGGTAGTTATATGACTGGTATGGTAGTTATATGACTGGTATGGTAGTTATATGACTGGTATGGTAGTTATATGACTGGTACGGTAGTTATATGACTGGTATGGTAGTTATATGACTGGTATGGTAGTTATATGACTGGTATGGTAGTTATATGACTGGTATGGTAGTTATATGACTGGTATGGTAGTTATATGACTGGTATGGTAGTTATATGACTGGTATGGTAGTTATATGACTGGTATGGTAGTTATATGACTGGTATGGTAGTTATATGACTGGTATGTTGTACGGTAGTTATATGACTGGCATGTTGTACGGTAGTTATATGACTGGTATGTTGTACGGTAGTTATATGACTGGTATGGTAGTTATATGACTGGTATGGTAGTTATATGACTGGTATGGTAGTTATATGACTGGTATGGTAGTTATATGACTGGTATGTTGTACGGTAGTTATATGACTGGTATGTTGTACGGTAGTTATATGACTGGTATGGTAGTTATATGACTGGTATGGTAGTTATATGACTGGTATGGTAGTTATATGACTGGTATGGTAGTTATATGACTGGTATGGTAGTTATATGACTGGTATGGTAGTTATATGACTGGTATGGTAGTTATATGACTGGTATGTTGTACGGTAGTTATATGACTGGCATGTTGTACGGTAGTTATATGACTGGTATGTTGTACGGTAGTTATATGACTGGTATGGTAGTTATATGACTGGTATGGTAGTTATATGACTGGTATGGTAGTTATATGACTGGTATGGTAGTTATATGACTGGTATGTTGTACGGTAGTTATATGACTGGTATGTTGTACGGTAGTTATATGACTGGTATGGTAGTTATATGACTGGTATGTTGTACGGTAGTTATATGACTGGTATGGTAGTTATATGACTGGTATGGTAGTTATATGACTGGTATGGTAGTTATATGACTGGTATGGTAGTTATATGACTGGTATGGTAGTTATATGACTGGTATGGTAGTTATATGACTGGTATGGTAGTTATATGACTGGTATGGTAGTTATATGACTGGTATGGTAGTTATATGACTGGTATGGTAGTTATATGACTGGTATGTTGTACGGTAGTTATATGACTGGTATGTTGTACGGTAGTTATATGACTGGTATGGTAGTTATATGACTGGTATGGTAGTTATATGACTGGTATGGTAGTTATATGACTGGTATGGTAGTTATATGACTGGTATGGTAGTTATATGACTGGTATGTTGTACGGTAGTTATATGACTGGTATGTTGTACGGTAGTTATATGACTGGTATGTTGTACGGTAGTTATATGACTGGTATGGTAGTTATATGACTGGTATGTTGTATGGTAGTTATATGACTGGTACGTTGTATGGTAGTTATATGACTGGTATGATAGTTATATGACTGGTATGTTGTACGGTAGTTATATGACTGGTATGTTGTATGGTAGTTATATGACTGGTATGTTGTACGGTAGTTATATGACTGGTATGTTGTATGGTAGTTATACGACTGGTATGTTGTATGGTAGTTATACGACTGGTATGTTGTACGGTAGTTATATGACTGGTATGTTGTATGGTAGTTATATGACTGGTATGGTAGTTATATGACTGGTATGTTGTACGGTAGTTATATGACTGGTATGTTGTACGGTAGTTATATGACTGGTATGTTGTACGGTAGTTATATGACTGGTATGTTGTACGGTAGTTATATGACTGGTATGTTGTACGGTAGTTATATGACTGGTATGGTAGTTATATGACTGGTATGGTAGTTATATGACTGGTATGGTAGTTATATGACTGGTATGGTAGTTATATGACTGGTATGGTAGTTATATGACTGGTATGGTAGTTATATGACTGGTATGGTAGTTATATGACTGGTATGGTAGTTATATGACTGGTATGGTAGTTATATGACTGGTATGGTAGTTATATGACTGGTATGGTAGTTATATGACTGGTATGGTAGTTATATGACTGGTATGGTAGTTATATGACTGGTATGGTAGTTATATGACTGGTATGGTAGTTATATGACTGGTATGGTAGTTATATGACTGGTATGGTAGTTATATGACTGGTATGGTAGTTATATGACTGGTATGGTAGTTATATGACTGGTATGGTAGTTATATGACTGGTATGGTAGTTATATGACTGGTATGTTGTACGGTAGTTATATGACTGGCATGTTGTACGGTAGTTATATGACTGGTATGTTGTACGGTAGTTATATGACTGGTATGGTAGTTATATGACTGGTATGGTAGTTATATGACTGGTATGGTAGTTATATGACTGGTATGGTAGTTATATGACTGGTATGTTGTACGGTAGTTATATGACTGGTATGTTGTACGGTAGTTATATGACTGGTATGGTAGTTATATGACTGGTATGTTGTACGGTAGTTATATGACTGGTATGGTAGTTATATGACTGGTATGGTAGTTATATGACTGGTATGTTGTATGGTAGTTATATGACTGGTATGGTAGTTATATGACTGGTATGGTAGTTATATGACTGGTATGGTAGTTATATGACTGGTATGTTGTACGGTAGTTATATGACTGGTATGTTGTATGGTAGTTATATGACTGGTATGTTGTATGGTAGTTATATGACTGGTATGGTAGTTATATGACTGGTATGTTGTACGGTAGTTATATGACTGGTATGTTGTATGGTAGTTATACGACTGATATGTTGTATGGTAGTTATATGACTGGTATGTTGTTCTGTATGGTAGTTATATGACTGGTATGGTAGTAATATGACTGGTATGTTGTATGGTAGTTATATGACTGGTATGGTAGTAATATGACTGGTATGTTGTATGGTAGTAATATGACTGGTATGTTGTTCTGTATGGTAGTTATATGACTGGTATGTTGTATGGTAGTTATATGACTGGTATGGTAGTTATATAACTGGTATGTTGTACGGTAGTTATATGACTGGTATGTTGTACGGTAGTTATATGACTGGTATGTTGTATGGTAGTTATATGACTGGTATGGTAGTTAAATGACTGGTATGTTGTTATATGACTGTTATGGTAGTTATATGACTGGTATGTTGTTATATGACTGGTATGTTGTATGGTAGTTATATGACTGGTATGTTGTACGGTAGTTATATGACTGGTATGTTGTATGGTAGTTATATGACTGGTATGTTGTACGGTAGTTATACGACTGGTATGTTGTACGGTAGTTATATGACTGGTATGTTGTACGGTAGTTATATGACTGGTATGTTGTACGGTAGTTATATGACTGGTATGTTGTACGGTAGTTATATGACTGGTATGTTGTATGGTAGTTATATGACTGGTATGATAGTTATATGACTGGTATGTTGTATGGTAGTTATATGACTGGTATGTTCTGTAGTTATATGACTCGTATGTTGTATGGTAGTTATGACTGGTATGTTGTACGGTAGTTATATGACTGGTATGTTGTACGGTAGTTATATGACTGGTATGTTGTATGGTAGTTATATGACTGGTATGTTGTATGGTAGTTATATGACTGGTATGTTGTATGGTAGTTATATGACTGGTATGTTGTATGGTAGTTATATGACTGGTATGTTGTACGGTAGTTATATGACTGGTATGTTGTATGGTAGTTATATGACTGGTATGGTAGTAAAATGACTGGTATGTTGTATGGTAGTTATATGACTGGTATGTTGTATGGTAGTTATATGACTGGTATGTTGTATGGTAGTTATATGACTGGTATGTTGTATGGTAGTTATATGACTGGTATGTTGTATGGTAGTTATATGACTGGTATGTTGTATGGTAGTTACATGACTGGTATGTTGTACGGTAGTTATATGACTGGTATGTTGTACGGTAGTTATATGACTGGTATGTTGTACGGTAGTTATATGACTGGTATGTTGTACGGTAGTTATATGACTGGTATGTTGTATGGTAGTTATATGACTGGTATGTTGTATGGTAGTTATATGACTGGTATGTTGTATGGTAGTTATATGACTGGTATGTTGTACGGTAGTTATATGACTGTTATGGTAGTTATATGACTGGTATGTTGTTATATGACTGGTATGTTGTATGGTAGTTATATGACTGGTATGTTGTACGGTAGTTATATGACTGGTATGTTGTACGGTAGTTATATGACTGGTATGTTGTACGGTAGTTATATGACTGGTATGTTGTACGGTAGTTATATGACTGGTATGTTGTATGGTAGTTATATGACTGGTATGATAGTTATATGACTGGTATGTTGTATGGTAGTTATATGACTGGTACGTTGTATGGTAGTTATATGACTGGTATGATAGTTATATGACTGGTATGTTGTACGGTAGTTATATGACTGGTATGTTGTATGGTAGTTATACGACTGGTATGTTGTACGGTAGTTATATGACTGGTATGTTGTACGGTAGTTATATGACTGGTATGTTGTACGGTAGTTATATGACTGGTATGTTGTACGGTAGTTATATGACTGGTATGTTGTATGGTAGTTATATGACTGGTATGTTGTATGGTAGTTATATGACTGGTATGGTAGTTATATGACTGGTATGTTGTACGGTAGTTATATGACTGGTATGTTGTATGGTAGTTATATGACTGGTATGGTAGTTATATGACTGGTATGTTGTATGGTAGTTATATGACTGGTATGGTAGTTATATGACTGGTATGTTGTACGGTAGTTATATGACTGGTATGTTGTACGGTAGTTATATGACTGGTATGGTAGTTATATGACTGGTATGGTAGTTATATGACTGGTATGGTAGTTATATGACTGGTATGGTAGTTATATGACTGGTATGGTAGTTATATGACTGGTATGGTAGTTATATGACTGGTATGGTAGTTATATGACTGGTATGGTAGTTATATGACTGGTATGTTGTACGGTAGTTATATGACTGGTATGTTGTACGGTAGTTATATGACTGGTATGTTGTACGGTAGTTATATGACTGGTATGGTAGTTATATGACTGGTATGGTAGTTATATGACTGGTATGGTAGTTATATGACTGGTATGTTGTATGGTAGTTATATGACTGGTATGTTGTACGGTAGTTATATGACTGGTATGTTGTTCTGTATGGTAGTTATATGACTGGTATGTTGTACGGTAGTTATATGACTGGTATGTTGTACGGTAGTTATATGACTGGTATGTTGTACGGTAGTTATATGACTGGTATGTTGTACGGTAGTTATATGACTGGTATGTTGTACGGTAGTTATATGACTGGTATGTTGTACGGTAGTTATATGACTGGTATGTTGTACGGTAGTTATATGACTGGTATGTTGTACGGTAGTTATATGACTGGTATGGTAGTTATATGACTGGTATGGTAGTTATATGACTGGTATGGTAGTTATATGACTGGTATGGTAGTTATATGACTGGTATGGTAGTTATATGACTGGTATGGTAGTTATATGACTGGTATGGTAGTTATATGACTGGTATGGTAGTTATATGACTGGTATGTTGTACGGTAGTTATATGACTGGTATGTTGTACGGTAGTTATATGACTGGTATGTTGTACGGTAGTTATATGACTGGTATGGTAGTTATATGACTGGTATGGTAGTTATATGACTGGTATGGTAGTTATATGACTGGTATGTTGTACGGTAGTTATATGACTGGTATGTTGTACGGTAGTTATATGACTGGTATGGTAGTTATATGACTGGTATGTTGTACGGTAGTTATATGACTGGTATGTTGTACGGTAGTTATATGACTGGTATGTTGTACGGTAGTTATATGACTGGTATGGTAGTTATATGACTGGTATGTTGTACGGTAGTTATATGACTGGTATGGTAGTTATATGACTGGTATGGTAGTTATATGACTGGTATGGTAGTTATATGACTGGTATGTTGTATGGTAGTTATATGACTGGTATGGTAGTTATATGACTGGTATGGTAGTTATATGACTGGTATGGTAGTTATATGACTGGTATGTTGTATGGTAGTTATATGACTGGTATGTTGTATGGTAGTTATATGACTGGTATGTTGTATGGTAGTTATATGACTGGTATGTTGTATGGTAGTTATATGACTGGTATGTTGTATGGTAGTTATATGACTGGTATGTTGTACGGTAGTTATATGACTGGTATGTTGTTCTGTAGTTATATGACTGGTATGTTGTATGGTAGTTATATGACTGGTATGTTGTACGGTAGTTATATGACTGGTATGTTGTATGGTAGTTATATGACTGGTATGTTGTTCTGTAGTTATATGACTGGTATGGTGTATGGTAGTTATATGACTGGTATGTTGTTCTGTAGTTATATGACTGGTATGTTGTATGGTAGTTATATGACTGGTATGGTAGTTATATGACTGGTATGTTGTACGGTAGTTATATGACTGGTATGTTGTACGGTAGTTATATGACTGGTATGGTAGTTATATGACTGGTATGTTGTTATATGACTGGTATGTTGTTATATGACTGGTATGGTAGTTATATGACTGGTATGGTAGTTATATGACTGGTAGGGTAGTTATATGACTGGTATGTAGTTATATGACTGGTATGGTAGTTATATGACTGGTATGGTAGTTATATGACTGGTAGGGTAGTTATATGACTGGTAGGGTAGTTATATGACTGGTATGGTAGTTATATGACTGGTATGGTAGTTATATGACTGGTATGGTAAGTTATATGACTGGTATGGTAAGTTATATGACTGGTATGGTAAGTTATATGACTGGTATGGTAAGTTATATGACTGGTATGGTAAGTTATATGACTGGTATGGTAAGTTATATGACTGGTATGGTAGTTATATGACTGGTATGGTAGTTATATGACTGGTATGGTAGTTATATGACTGGTATGGTAGTTATATGACTGGTATGGTAGTTATATGACTGGTATGGTAGTTATATGACTGGTATGGTAGTTATATGACTGGTATGGTAGTTATATGACTGGTATGGTAGTTATATGACTGGTATGGTAGTTATATGACTGGTATGGTAGTTATATGACTGGTATGGTAGTTATATGACTGGTATGGTAGTTATATGACTGGTATGTTGTTCTGTAGTTATATGACTGGTATGTTGTATAGTAGTTATATGACTGGTATGGTAGTTATATGACTGGTATGTTGTACGGTAGTTATTTGACTGGTATGTTGTACGGTAGTTATATGACTGGTATGGTAGTTATATGACTGGTATGTTGTACGGTAGTTATATGACTGGTATGGTAGTTATATGACTGGTATGTTGTACGGTAGTTATATGACTGGTATGTTGTACGGTAGTTATATGACTGGTATGGTAGTTATATGACTGGTATGTTGTACGGTAGTTATATGACTGGTATGTTGTACGGTAGTTATGACTGGTATGTTGTACGGTAGTTATATGACTGGTATGTTGTACGGTAGGTATATGACTGGTATGTTGTACGGTAGGTATATGACTGGTATGTTATATGGTAGTTATATGACTGGTATATTGTATGGTAGTTTTATGACTGGTATGTTGTACGGTAGGTATATGACTGGTATGTTATATGGTAGTTATATGACTGGTATGTTGTACGGTAGGTATATGACTGGTATGTTGTACGGTAGGTATATGACTGGTATGTTATATGGTAGTTATATGACTGGTATGTTGTATGGTAGTTATATGACTGGTATGTTGTATGGTAGGCATATGACTGGTATGTTGTATGGTAGTTATATGACTGGTATGGTAGTTATATGACTGGTATGTTGTACGGTAGTTATACGACTGGTATGTTGTACGGTAGTTATATGATTGGTATGTTGTATGGTAGTTATATGACTGGTATGTTGTATGGTAGGCATATGACTGGTATGTTGTATGGTAGTTACATGACTGGTATGTTGTATGGTAGTTATATGACTGGTATGTTGTTCTGTAGTTATATGATTGGTATGTTGTATGGTAGTTATATGACTGGTATGTTGTATGGTAGGCATATGACTGGTATGTTGTATGGTAGTTATATGACTGGTATGTTGTATGGTAGTTATATGACTGGTATGGTAGTTATATGACTGGTATGTTGTACGGTAGTTATATGACTGGTATGTTGTATGGTAGTTATATGACTGGTATGTTGTATGGTAGTTATATGACTGGTATGTTGTTCTGTAGTTATATGACTGGTATGTTGTATGGTAGTTATATGACTGGTATGGTAGTTATATGACTGGTATGTTGTATGGTAGTTATATGACTGGTATGTTGTTATATGACTGGTATGTTGTATGGTAGTTATATGACTGGTATGTTGTATGGTAGTTATATGACTGGTATGTTGTACGTTAGTTATATGACTGGTATGTTGTACGGTAGTTATATGACTGGTATGTTGTACGGTAGTTATACGACTGGTATGTTGTACGGTAGTTATATAACTGGTATGTTGTACGGTAGTTTTATGACTGGTATGTTGTATGGTAGTTATATGACTGCTATGTTGTTCTGTAGTTATATGACTGGTATGTTGTATGGTAGTTATATGACTGGTATGTTGTACGGTAGTTATATGACTGGTATGTTGTATGGTAGTTATATGACTGGTATGTTGTTCTGTAGTTATATGACTGGTATGTTGTATGGTAGTTATATGACTGGTATGTTGTACGGTAGTTATATGACTGGTATGTTGTTCTGTAGTTATATGACTGGTATGGTAGTTATATGACTGCTATGTTGTATGGTAGTTATATGACTGGTATGTTGTATGGTAGTTATATGACTGGTATGTTGTATGGTAGTTATATGACTGGTATGTTGTATGGTAGTTATATGACTGGTATGTTGTTCTGTAGTTATATGACTGGTATGTTGTACGGTAGTTATGACTGGTATGTTGTACGGTAGTTATATGACTGGTATGTTGTATGGTAGTTATATGACTGGTATGGTAGTTATATGACTGGTATGTTGTATGGTAGTTATATGACTGGTATGTTGTATGGTAGTTATATGACTGGTATGTTGTATGGTAGTTATATGACTGGTATGTTGTATGGTAGTTATATGACTGGTATGTTGTATGGTAGTTATATGACTGGTATGTTGTATGGTAGTTATATGACTGGTATGTTGTATGGTAGTTATATGACTGGTATGTTGTATGGTAGTTATATGACTGGTATGTTGTTCTGTAGTTATATGACTGGTATGTTGTATGGTAGTTATATGACTGGTATGTTGTACGGTAGTTATATGACTGGTATGTTGTATGGTAGTTATATGACTGGTATGGTAGTTATATGACTGGTATGTTGTACGGTAGTTATATGACTGGTATGTTGTACGGTAGTTATATGACTGGTATGTTGTACGGTAGTTATATGACTGGTATGTTGTATGGTAGTTATATGACTGGTATGGTAGTTATATGACTGGTATGTTGTACGGTAGTTATATGACTGGTATGGTAGTTATATGACTGGTATGTTGTACGGTAGTTATATGACTGGTATGTTGTACGGTAGTTATATGACTGGTATGTTGTACGGTAGTTATATGACTGGTATGTTGTACGGTAGTTATATGACTGGTATGTTGTATGGTAGTTATATGACTGGTATGTTGTATGGTAGTTATATGACTGGTATGTTGTATGGTAGTTATATGACTGGTATGTTGTACGGTAGTTATGTGACTGGTATGTTGTACGGTAGTTATGTGACTGGTATGTTGTATGGTAGTTATATGACTGGTATGTTGTATGGTAGTTATATGACTGGTATGTTGTATGGTAGTTATATGACTGGTATGTTGTTCTGTAGTTATATGACTGGTATGTTGTATGGTAGTTATATGTATGGTAGTTATATGACTGGTATGTTGTACGGTAGTTATATGACTGGTATGTTGTATGGTAGTTATATGACTGGTATGTTGTATGGTAGTTATATGACTGGTATGTTGTATGGTAGTTAAATGACTGGTATGGTAGTTATATGACTGGTATGTTGTACGGTAGTTATATGACTGGTATGTTGTACGGTAGTTATATGACTGGTATGTTGTACGGTAGTTATATGACTGGTATGTTGTACGGTAGTTATATGACTGGTATGGTAGTTATATGACTGGTATGTTGTATGGTAGTTATATGACTGGTATGTTGTTCTGTAGTTATATGACTGGTATGTTGTACGGTAGTTATATGACTGGTATGTTGTATAGTAGTTATATGACTGGTATGGTAGTTATATGACTGGTATGTTGTACGGTAGTTATATGACTGGTATGTTGTACGGTAGTTATATGACTGGTATGGTAGTTATATGACTGGTATGTTGTACGGTAGTTATATGACTGGTATGTTGTACGGTAGTTATATGTCTGGTATGTTGTATGGTAGTTATATGACTGGTATGTTGTACGGTAGGTATATGACTGGTATGTTATATGGTAGTTATATGACTGGTATGGTAGTTATATGACTGGTATGTTGTACGGTAGTTATATGACTGGTATGTTGTTCTGTAGTTATATGACTGGTATGTTGTTCTGTAGTTATATGACTGGTATGGTAGTTATATGACTGGTATGTTGTACGGTAGTTATATGACTGGTATGTTGTTCTGTAGTTATATGACTGGTATGGTAGTTATATGACTGGTATGTTGTTCTGTAGTTATATGGCTGGTATGTTGTATGGTAGTTATATGACTGGTATGGTAGTTATATGACTGGTATGGTAGTTATATGACTGGTATGTTGTTCTGTAGTTATATGACTGGTATGGTAGTTATATGACTGGTATGTTGTTCTGTAGTTATATGGCTGGTATGTTGTATGGTAGTTATATGACTGGTATGGTAGTTATATGACTGGTATGGTAGTTATATGACTGGTATGGTAGTTATATGACTGGTATGGTAGTTATATGACTGGTATGGTAGTTATATGACTGGTATGGTAGTTATATGACTGGTATGTTGTATGGTAGTTATATGACTGGTATGTTGTATGGTAGTTATATGAGTGGTATGTTGTACGGTAGTTATATGACTGGTATGTTGTACGGTAGTTATATGACTGGTATGTTGTACGGTAGTTAAATGACTGGTATGGTAGTTATATGACTGGTATGTTGTACGGTAGTTATATGACTGGTATGTTGTACGGTAGTTATATGACTGGTATGTTGTACGGTAGTTATATGACTGGTATGTTGTACGGTAGTTATATGACTGGTATGTTGTACGGTAGTTATATGACTGGTATGGTAGTTATATGACTGGTATGGTAGTTATATGACTGGTATGGTAGTTATATGACTGGTATGGTAGTTATATGACTGGTATGGTAGTTATATGACTGGTATGGTAGTTATATGACTGGTATGGTAGTTATATGACTGGTATGTTGTACGGTAGTTATATGACTGGTATGTTGTACGGTAGTTATATGACTGGTATGTTGTACGGTAGTTATATGACTGGTATGTTGTATAGTAGTTATATGACTGGTATGGTAGTTATATGACTGGTATGTTGTACGGTAGTTATATGACTGGTATGTTGTACGGTAGTTATATGACTGGTATGGTAGTTATATGACTGGTATGTTGTACGGTAGTTATATGACTGGTATGTTGTACGGTAGTTATATGTCTGGTATGTTGTATGGTAGTTATATGACTGGTATGTTGTACGGTAGGTATATGACTGGTATGTTATATGGTAGTTATATGACTGGTATGGTAGTTATATGACTGGTATGTTGTACGGTAGTTATATGACTGGTATGTTGTTCTGTAGTTATATGACTGGTATGTTGTTCTGTAGTTATATGACTGGTATGGTAGTTATATGACTGGTATGTTGTTCTGTAGTTATATGGCTGGTATGTTGTATGGTAGTTATATGACTGGTATGGTAGTTATATGACTGGTATGGTAGTTATATGACTGGTATGTTGTTCTGTAGTTATATGACTGGTATGGTAGTTATATGACTGGTATGTTGTACGGTAGTTATATGACTGGTATGTTGTTCTGTAGTTATATGACTGGTATGGTAGTTATATGACTGGTATGTTGTTCTGTAGTTATATGGCTGGTATGTTGTATGGTAGTTATATGACTGGTATGGTAGTTATATGACTGGTATGGTAGTTATATGACTGGTATGGTAGTTATATGACTGGTATGGTAGTTATATGACTGGTATGGTAGTTATATGACTGGTATGGTAGTTATATGACTGGTATGTTGTATGGTAGTTATATGACTGGTATGTTGTATGGTAGTTATATGAGTGGTATGTTGTACGGTAGTTATATGACTGGTATGTTGTACGGTAGTTATATGACTGGTATGTTGTACGGTAGTTAAATGACTGGTATGGTAGTTATATGACTGGTATGTTGTACGGTAGTTATATGACTGGTATGTTGTACGGTAGTTATATGACTGGTATGTTGTACGGTAGTTATATGACTGGTATGTTGTACGGTAGTTATATGACTGGTATGTTGTACGGTAGTTATATGACTGGTATGGTAGTTATATGACTGGTATGGTAGTTATATGACTGGTATGGTAGTTATATGACTGGTATGGTAGTTATATGACTGGTATGGTAGTTATATGACTGGTATGTTGTATGGTAGTTATATGACTGGTATGTTGTACGGTAGTTATATGACTGGTATGTTGTACGGTAGTTATATGACTGGTATGTTGTACGGTAGGTATATGACTGGTATGTTATATGGTAGTTATATGACTGGTATGTTGTATGGTAGTTATATGACTGGTATGTTGTATGGTAGGCATATGACTGGTATGTTGTATGGTAGTTATATGACTGGTATGTTGTACGGTAGGTATATGACTGGTATGTTATATGGTAGTTATATGACTGGTATGGTAGTTATATGACTGGTATGTTGTATGGTAGTTATATGACTGGTATGTTGTACGGTAGTTATATGACTGGTATGTTGTATGGTAGTTATATGACTGGTATGTTGTACGGTAGGTATATGACTGGTATGTTGTACGGTAGTTATACGACTGGTATGTTGTACGGTAGTTATATGACTGGTATGATAGTTATATGACTGGTATGTTGTATGGTAGTTATACGACTGGTATGTTGTACGGTAGTTATATGACTGGTATGTTGTATGGTAGTTATATGACTGGTATGTTGTATGGTAGGCATATGACTGGTATGTTGTATGGTAGTTACATGACTGGTATGGTAGTTATATGACTGGTATGTTGTATGGTAGTTATATGACTGGTATGGTAGTTATATGACTGGTATGTTGTACGGTAGTTATATGACTGGTATGTTGTATGGTAGTTATATGACTGGTATGTTGTATGGTAGTTATATGACTGGTATGTTGTATGGTAGTTATATGACTGGTATGTTGTACGGTAGTTATATGACTGGTATGTTGTATGGTAGTTATACGACTGGTATGTTGTACGGTAGTTATTTAACTGGTATGTTGTACGGTAGTTTTATGACTGGTATGTTGTATGGTAGTTATATGACTGGTATGTTGTTCTGTAGTTGTACGGTAGTTTTATGACTGGTATGTTGTATGGTAGTTATATGACTGGTATGTTGTTCTGTAGTTATATGACTGGTATGTTGTATGGTAGTTATATGACTGGTATGTTGTACGGTAGTTATATGACTGGTATGTTGTTCTGTAGTTATATGACTGGTATGTTGTATGGTAGTTATATGACTGGTATGTTGTACGGTAGTTATATGACTGGTATGTTGTACGGTAGTTATATGACTGGTATGTTGTACGGTAGTTATATGACTGGTATGTTGTATGGTAGTTATATGACTGGTATGTTGTATGGTAGTTATATGACTGGTATGTTGTTCTGTAGTTATATGACTGGTACGTTGTATGGTAGTTATATGACTGGTATGTTGTATGGTAGTTATATGACTGGTATGTTGTATGGTAGTTATATGACTGGTATGTTGTTCTGTAGTTATATGACTGGTATGTTGTATGGTAGTTATATGACTGGTATGTTGTACGGTAGTTATATGACTGGTATGTTGTACGGTAGTTATATGACTGGTATGTTGTATGGTAGTTATATGACTGGTATGTTGTATGGTAGTTATATGACTGGTATGTTTTATGGTAGTTATATGACTGGTATGTTGTACGGTAGTTATATGACTGGTATGTTGTATGGTAGTTATTTGACTGGTATGTTGTATGGTAGTTATATGACTGGTATGTTGTATGGTAGTTATATGACTGGTATGTTGTACGGTAGTTATATGACTGGTATGTTGTATGGTAGTTATATGACTGGTATGTTGTATGGTAGTTATATGACTGGTATGTTGTATGGTAGTTATATGACTGGTATGTTGTACGGTAGTTATATGACTGGTATGTTGTACGGTAGTTCTATGACTGGTATGTTGTATGGTAGTTATATGACTGGTATGGTAGTTATATGACTGGTATGTTGTACGGTAGTTATATGACTGGTATGTTGTACGGTAGTTATATGACTGGTATGTTGTACGGTAGTTATATGACTGGTATGTTGTATGGTAGTTATATGACTGGTATGGTAGTTATATGACTGGTATGTTGTATGGTAGTTATATGACTGGTATGTTGTATGGTAGTTATATGACTGGTATGTTGTATGGTAGTTATATGACTGGTATGTTGTATGGTAGTTATATGACTGGTATGTTGTATGGTAGTTATATGACTGGTATGTTGTACGGTAGTTATATGACTGGTATGTTGTTCTGTAGTTATATGACTGGTATGTTGTACGGTAGTTATATGACTGGTATGTTGTACGGTAGTTATATGACTGGTATGTTGTATGGTAGTTATATGACTGGTATGTTGTTCTGTAGTTATATGACTGGTATGTTGTACGGTAGTTATATGACTGGTATGTTGTACGGTAGTTATATGACTGGTATGTTGTACGGTAGTTATATGACTGGTATGTTGTACGGTAGTTATATGACTGGTATGTTGTACGGTAGTTATATGACTGGTACGTTGTACGGTAGTTATATGACTGGTACGTTGTATGGTAGTTATATGACTGGTATGTTGTATGGTAGTTATATGACTGGTATGTTGTATGGTAGTTATATGACTGGTATGTTGTTCTGTATGGTAGTTATATGACTGGTATGTTGTATGGTAGTTATATGACTGGTATGTTGTATGGTAGTTATATGACTGGTATGTTGTTCTGTAGTTATATGACTGGTATGGTAGTTATATGACTGGTATGTTGTATGGTAGTTATATGACTGGTATGTTGTATGGTAGTTATATGACTGGTATGTTGTATGGTAGTTATATGACTGGTATGTTGTACGGTAGTTATATGACTGGTATGTTGTACGGTAGTTATATGACTGGTATGTTGTACGGTAGTTATATGACTGGTATGTTGTACGGTAGTTATATGACTGGTATGTTGTATGGTAGTTATATGACTGGTATGTTGTATGGTAGTTATATGACTGGTATGTTGTACGGTAGTTATATGACTGGTATGTTGTACGGTAGTTACATGACTGGTATGTTGTACGGTAGTTACATGACTGGTATGTTGTACGGTAGTTATATGACTGGTATGTTGTACGGTAGTTATATGACTGGTATGTTGTACGGTAGTTATATGACTGGTATGTTGTATGGTAGTTATATGACTGGTATGGTAGTTATATGACTGGTATGGTAGTTATATGACTGGTATGTTGTATGGTAGTTATATGACTGGTATGTTGTTCTGTAGTTATATGACTGGTATGTTGTATGGTAGTTATATGACTGGTATGTTGTACGGTAGTTATATGACTGGTATGTTGTACGGTAGTTATATGACTGGTATGTTGTACGGTAGTTATATGACTGGTATGTTGTACGGTAGTTATATGACTGGTATGTTGTACGGTAGTTATATGACTGGTACGTTGTATGGTAGTTATATGACTGGTATGTTGTATGGTAGTTATATGACTGGTACGTTGTATGGTAGTTATATGACTGGTACGTTGTATGGTAGTTATATGACTGGTATGGTAGTTATATGACTGGTATGGTAGTTATATGACTGGTATGTTGTATGGTAGTTATATGACTGGTACGTTGTATGGTAGTTATATGACTGGTACGTTGTATGGTATTTATATGACTGGTATGGTAGTTATATGACTGGTATGGTAGTTATATGACTGGTATGTTGTATGGTAGTTATATGACTGGTATGTTGTACGGTAGTTATATGACTGGTATGTTGTATAGTAGTTATATGACTGGTATGTTGTTCTGTAATTATATGACTGGTATGTTGTTCTGTAGTTATATGACTGGTATGTTGTACGGTAGTTATATGACTGGTATGGTAGTTATATGACTGGTATGTTGTACGGTAGTTATATGACTGGTATGTTGTATGGTAGTTATATGACTGGTATGTTGTTCTGTAGTTATATGACTGCGGTATGCTGGTGAACTCCGTGTGATTGGTTGTTGTTATTCCCTCAGGACCACTGATTTAACCTCCACCACTCAGAAGAAGGTGAACCTGGTGTTTGACAGAATCAACCAACTGAAGTGGAAGACTGCGGAGAATGTGGAGGAGGAGATCAGGGTGAGGCTTGTTTGGGATGACAATGCTCAGATGGTCGGCTCTTTCCACCCTGAAACACACATTGTTAAAGTAACCTTTGTAAAACTGAAGGGTTTCTAATGAGTGAATGTTATTGGGCGTGTGTGCGCGTGTGTCCCAACCCTGCAGGATTATACTGCAGAGACCAAGGAGCTACAGCAGAAAGGAGCAGAACTGGAGAGAGAGGTGTCAAAGCTGAAGACACAGTTGGAGCATAAGACCAAGGTAAAGTAGTTCCACCATGGTCGTTTTCATCAGGGCACGCAACGGACAATGATACATAAACCAAAAATGAGTGATTCTTATGAGTGTTTCTGTTTCAAACCATTTACAAACTTGTAATTCATTTTTCTTTCCGTTTGGTGGCTAATTGAACATAACCGATATAAAACTTGTAATTCACATCATACGGTGTAAATCCTTCATGGCTAAATGATAACATTGGGGACTATTTGTGTCCTGTAGAATGGTAGGACCCTGGCGGAGGCATGTGAGAAGGCTCAGAGGGACGTGAAGACTGTTCAGGAGGAACTCTCCACGCTACGGGATAGGCTGGCTGGGATGGAGGCGGAGCTTGAAGTTGCCATAGACGAGTAAGGCCCAATCCTAAATGGACCCCGGCAAGACCTTACACCTTATGTGGAGATTTGAGGGGATCTCTGAACCTGTCGTTGTGAATTGTGAAATGACCTCGAAGAACAATTTCTGTTTTCTCTGGTCTGGTTCTCTCTGATTTCTCAGGCTTATGTTACTAGTGCAGGTCAGAATGTGAGGTGGTCTGTATATTTGAGTCCAGGATTCAGCCTAGTGACCTTTTCTCAAGACAAAAGGTGTATGTTCCTCAGGCTAGTCCAGGTGAAGGCAGAGAGAGAACATGGCCGTACAGAGATGAAGGACCTCCAGCTGCAGCTGTCGGAGATGCATGATGAGCTGGACCAGGCTAAGAACACAACACGGGCAGAAAGCGCAGAGAAACAGCTCCTTCTGAAGGTAAGGAACAGGTTGTGAGAGAACTTGGTTCATTCACATTCTTCCACAATATTTTGAATTCAGAATATTCCCATGATTCCCCCTTTTTTGTACACTTCTGCTTCTCGCGGTTTATTATCTATGCATAGTCACTTCACCCCCATCCTACATGTACAGATGACCTCAAATAACCTGTACCGCCGCACACCTACTCTGTACCGGTGCCCCCTGTATATAGCCTCCACATTGACTCTGTACTGTAACACCCTGTATATAGCCTCCACATTGACTCTGTACCGTAACGCCCTGTATATAGCCTCCACATTGACTCTGTACTGTAACACCCTGTATATAGCCTCCACATTGACTCTGTACCTTAACACACTGCATATAGCCTCCACATTGACTCTGTACCGTAACACCCTGTATATAGCCTCCACATTGACTCTGTACCAGTGCCCCCTGTATATAACCTCCACATTGACTCTGTACCGTAACACCCTGTATATAGCCTCCACACTGACTCTGTACCGTAACACCCTGTATATAGCCTCCACACTGACTCGGTACCGTAATACCCTGTATATAGCCTCCACATTGACTCTGCACCGGTACCCCCTGTATATAGCCTCCACACTGACTCGGTACCGGTGCCCCCTGTATATAGCCTCCACACTGACTCGGTACAGTAATACCCTGTATATAGCCTCCACATTGACTCTGTACCGTAACACCCTGTATATAGTCTCCACTCTGACTCGGTACAGTAATACCCTGTATATAGCCTCGTTATTCTTATTGTGTTACTTTTTATTTTAGTGTACTTGGTAAATATTTTCTTAACTCTTCTTGAACTGCACTGTTGGTTTAAGGGCTTGTAAGTAAGCATTTCACGGTAAAGTCTACACTTGTTGTATTCGTCGCATGTGACAAATAAAGTTGGATTTGATTTGTATAGTCCATATAGAGTGTATACTGCGTATATTCTTCCACATATTAGACGTGTTTTCTACTCTAGAAGAGAGGAAGAAGGTCACTTTATTGTCCATTTGTCACAGGGAAACGGTAATGAATATTCTGTTTCGTTCAAACCCTCTCTGAGACGCACAGAGGAAGTAAAAACCTAGGCCTGCTATTAGGATTAGCTCTGAAGCACAGAGTTGGAGTCTGAACTACTGGATTCCAGAAGTTCACCGAGTGGATGTGTCTGTTTTTAGGATCTGGCCCAACTGCGGTTGGACTTCCAGGAGCTCATTCAGGTGCAGGAGGAGCAGGAGGAGGTGCTACACTGGAGGGAGAGGGAGCTGACCGCCCTGAAGGGAGCGCTGAAGGAGGAGGTGGAGAGTCATGACAAGGAGCTGGGCATTATGAAGGAGGTGTACGACAAGGAGGCGCAGAAGCTACGAGAGGAGATGGAGGAGGTGAAAGAGGTAATTGATGAGTTGAAGTGAATATCCCAGTAGCTCAATAGCATAACTTAATTTTCCACTCAACATATTGTATCTTGTGTGTGTGTTCTAACTCCCTCTGTCTCCCTGTCAGAGTAACACAGTGCTGGGCCAGGAGAAGAGGGAGTTGGAGGAGGAGAGAGGGGAGGCCCGGGGCCAGGTGAAGGAGCGGATCCAGGAGAGAGAGGAGCTTAGGGGACAGGTACTGGGGAATTATGTACTACAGTACCCATAATGATGTAATACAATACCCGTAATGCTGTACTACAGCACCCATAATGCACTATACTATAATACCGATAATGATGTAATACAATACCTGTAATGCTGTACTACAGCACCCATAATGCACTATACTACAGTACCCATAATGATGTACTACAGCACCCATAATGCACTATACTACAGTACCCATAATGATGTACTACAGCACCCATAATGCACTATACTACAATACCCATAATGATGTAATACAATACCCATAATGCACTATACTACATTACCCATAATGATGTACTACAGTCCCCATAATGCTCTGTACAACGTGTCCAGATAACATATCAGGGCCCGTATTCATAAAATACCTCAGAGTATGACTGCTGATCTAGGATCAGGTCCCATTTCATCTCATTAATTCGGATATAAATGGAAAAACTGATCCTAGATCAGCAGTCCTACTAAGTCACTAACCCTGATTCAGATGACCATCCTATCCATGCTAGATTACAGAGACATAATTTATAGATCGGCAGGTAAGGGTGCTCTCGAGCGGCTAGATGTTCTTTACCATTCGTCCATCAGATTTGCCACCAAGGCTCCTTATAGGACACATCACTGCACTCTATACTCCTCTGTAAACTGGTCATCTCTGTATACCCGTCGCAAGACCCACTGGTTGATGCTTATTAAAAAAAAAAACTCTTAGGCCTCACTCCCCCCTATCTGAGATACCCACTGCAGCCCTCATCCTCCACATACAACACCTGTTCTGCCAGTCCCATTCTGTTAAAGGTCCCCAAAGCACACACATCCCCGGGTCGCTCCTCTTTTCAGTTCGCTGCAGCTAGCGACTGGAACGAGCTGCAACAAACACTCAAACTGGACAGTTTTATCTCCATCTCTTCATAGACTCAATCATGGACACTCTTACTGACAGTTGTGGCTGCTTTGTGTGATGTATTGTTGTCTCTACCTTCTTGCCCTTTGTGTTGTTGTCTGTGCCCAATAACGTTTGTACCATGTTTTGTGTTGCTGCCATGTTGTGTTGCTGTCATGTTGTGTTGCTACCATGTTGTTGCCATGTGTTGCTACCATGCTGTGTTGTCAGGTGTTGCTGCCATGCTGTATTATTGTCTTAGGTCTCTCTTTATGTTGTGTTGTCTCTCTTGTTGTGATGTGTGTTTTGTCCTATATTTATATTGTATTGATTTATTTTAATCCCAGGCCCCCGTAGGAGGCCTTTTGCCTTTTGGTAGGCTGTCATTGTTAATAAGAATTTGTTCTTTACTGACTTAGTTAACTAAGATTCCAAGAACACAGGATGGGATGTTACTATCCTTTGTGCAAGCACTTCCAAGAGTTCATGAACAGTGAGACTGGTGAAATTTGGGGAGAGCATCAGTAGTGTACCTTTGGTTCCTAGGGTGTTTCGGCCTTTCACACTATACACCCTCCCCAAAGGCGGCCAGCGACAGGGTGATCAATCCTACGCTTGCGTCCCATTCCCAATTAGTCATAGGAGTTGCCTTGTTGTTGATAGCCAACATACCACGGGACTATGCATGGCAGGGGCGTCCTCCTCCCTGAGTCAAGCATTGTTGACCGCATACCTCCTGGCCCTCTCACTTCGGGGCCCAGCTGGGGTCTTTCCTCTTCATCCAGAGCCATTGACTGCTGCCTTCTGCTGCCTCTGATACAGCTTTGATTGCCGAACGCTGGCTCTGGCCCTTAATTCCCAGGTCTCTAAGCAGTCTGGTTGTAGATGTTGCCACAAAACCTCTGCAGCCCACCTCCACTGGTCGGACTTCTGTGTTCCAGCCATGATGCCGTGCTTCGGCAGCTAGATCGGCATAGCGCAGATGTTTTCGCTCATAAGCCTCATCTACTGAGTCCTCCCAGGGTACTGTGAGCTCAATGATGAAGACCTTCTTGAGCGAATGGGACCAGAGCACCATGTCAGGTCTTAGGGTGGTGGTTGCGATCTCCGGAGGAAACACAAGTTGCCGGGCAATGTCAGCTAGCATTTTCCAGTCGCGGGCCAAGCGCAGCTGGTCTCGCTCTAATGGTGTAGAGCCGCTCTTCGGTGGTTTAGCCCCTTCGCGGACAAAGGTCGTCCGTAAGGGGTGTGATGCTGCTGGGGGTGGTAGGGAGTTGGTGGCAGCTCGCTTGTCCTCCAGGGCGGACGCAAGGTTTTTAAGGACTTGGTTTTGACGCCAAGTGTAGCGTCCTTCGGTGAGGCTTGTTTTACACCCTGTGAGAATGTGCCTGAGGTTGGCTGGCATGGAACAGAGGGCACAGTCCGGATCTTCACCATACCATTGGTGAAGATTAACTGGTGTTGGAAGGACGTCATATGTTGCTCTGATGGAAAAGCTCAACCACCTCGCTTCCATGGCCCACAGATCCTTCCAGGTGATTTTCCTCTTCTCCACACTGTCCCATCGAGTCCACTGTCCCTGTTTGGCAAGAGAGACTGCCTTGGCCCACTTTGCAGCCTCCTCCTGATGGCGTACTTCCTGCACTACCATCTTCCGCCGCTCTGGTGCAGTGGCCTTACTCCAAGCAGCACGGCTAGTTAGCCCAAGGCCTCCTCTCCCTTGCTGAACATGACCCACAATGTCAGCATGTCTGAGGGCTGCTGTTGCCTCCTGGACTGCTTTTCCTGGCCTCCATTTGCGCCCAGTTGCCAAGGTCGGCGCGTTGTTGCTCACCACTGGGTCTCGAGATTCCTTCAGTGTCATCTGGAGCCTGGTTTTTGCACACTTGAATTCCTCTGTTAGACTGGTGAGGGGCAGCTTGAGGACACCATCTCCATAGAGGCCTATGGTGGTAAGGCATCGTGGAACTCCGAGCCACTTCTTTAAGTAGCCTGTGACTCCTCTTTCCATCTTCTCCACTGTTGAGATTGGAACCTCATACACTGCTAGGGGCCACAACACCCGGGGTAGGAGACCAAACTGCAGACACCAGGCCTTTAACTTCCCAGGTAGCTGGGTGTTGTCGATGGACTGTAGGCTACTACTGATGTCTTTGCGCAGCTGTTGCACCTGGTCTTTGTCCTTCAGGCTTGCATCATCCCACCTTCCAAGGCTTTTTACCGGCTGCTCAGACACTGTTGGGATTTGGTCATCTCCGATGAAGAATTTCAGGTCAGAGAGTACTCCCTTCACAATCGAGATGCTGCGTGACTTGGATGGTTTAATTTTCATACGGGCCCAGCTGATGTTCTCCTCGAGTTTTCTGAGCAGTCTCCTGGTGCATGGGACAGTGGTGGTCAATGTTGTAATGTCGTCCATGTAGGCTCTGAGTGGAGGGAGGCAGAAACCAGAGTCGACTCGCTGTCCACCAGCAACCCATTTTGAGGATCTGATGATAACCTCCATTGCCATTATGAATGCCAACGGAGAAATGGTACATCCCGCCATTATACCTACATTCAGGCACTGCCATGAGGTGGTGAACTCTGAGGTGGTGAAGCAGAACTGCAGATCCTGGAAGTACGACTTCACCAGCGTTGTGATGGTGTCCGGTATGTGGAAAAATCTGAAGGCAGACCACAGGAGTTCATGGGGCACAGAGCCAAATGCATTGGCGAGGTCGAGGAAGACTACGTGGAGGTCCCTTTTCTCCACCTTGGCCATTTGGATCTGGTGCCAGATCATGCTGGAGTGTTCCAAGCAGCCAGAGAACCCTGATATGCCTGCCTTCTGTACAGATGTATCGACGTACGCATTCCTTTGCAGGTACTCGGACATCCTCTGGGCAATGACCCTAAAGAAGATTTTACCCTTGACATTCAGTAAGGAGATTGGGCGGAATTGGCTGATGTTCACTGCATCCTTCTCCTTAGGGATCAGGACCCCGCCTGCCCTACGCCACACTTTGGGTATTATCTTCTTTTGCCAAGCTGTTCTCATAAGCCTCCAGAGGACCCTCAGGACGTCTGGTGCGTTCTTATACACTTTGTACGGGACTCCATTTGGCCCCGGGGCTGATGCTGTTCTTGCCCGTCGAACTGTGTTTTCCACCTATTTCCATGTCGGAGGGCTGGTCTCAATATGATGTTCCGAGGGTTCAATGGGTGGGATATCTGATGGGATGGCCAGATGTTCATGTCGCTTTGAGTCAAAGTTTGTTGTTATCAGGTGCTCCTCTAGGTCTTTCTTTGTTGTTTTTAGAGCTCCACTTTTTTCCTTCGTGAAGAGACTTTTTAAGGAACTTGAAGGGATCTTTATAGAATCGAGTTCTAGTTTGTTCTTTCTTCCTTCTGCGTTTCCGTAGGTTCTCTGCTCTACGGAGGGATGCCAACCGGGTTTTAATGTCAGCCTGAAGTGCCTCTATGCCCTCCTTTTCCACTTCCGAGGCCTTCTTCCACAGTTTCTTAAGCTGTCTCCTTTCTTGAACGAGGCGCTTGATTTCTTGTTGCCTCCTGGAAACTGGTGGGGTTGGAACCTTTCTCCCGCCTTTTTCCTCTTGCACTCCAAAGCTTTCTGCCCCATACTCATTGATGATGTCCCCCATCCTCTCCAACTTCTTCTCCACTGTGCCTCGAAGTTTCTCGAGGGTCAAGATAAGGTCAGTATTCACTGCTTCCCACAACTTCTTGTCACTGGCGCCAGGCCACTTCACATACGGTCTGTGCCCTGGTAGTCTCCTCTCGACTGCAGGTCTGGGAGGCTGGGTGAGTTCCACTCCTGTTGTTGGTTCCACCTCAGTTGTTACTTCGGTGCTTGAGTTTACGTCCTCCATGACAGTGGTACTGATGCACTGCAAACTATGGTTTGCGTCCAGTTGCTGTGCTTCATTCGACTGATTTGATCGCTTTTGCAGAAAGTGATCAATGCGAGGCCTCTGTCTCTCTTTACCCAAACACCCCTTCTTCCCCTGGTGGATCCTCAACCCATGGTGTGATGTAACTTTCCTCCAACCACAGACACATACCTGCATCTGTTTGTGGCCCGCTGTTGCAGCGGAACTTGTGACAGTTGCTGTGGTGTTCTCTTGTGCTGTGCTCTCATTACCCGTAGTCGTTTCCGGTCCAGTCGTTACCATGTTGTCAGCCAATGAGTCATCTTCCGCACCCGCTCTCGCAGACTCTAGGGATATTCTCGTATGTTGACTTTCTGTAGCTAAAAGCGGGTGTTTCCAACATACTGCGAAGCATGGGAAACTACAGAAATGGGAAGCTACCCCATGACTGTCCCAGTGGGGTCTATTCCCTCCTGTCATCCGTCTCTCCGTGCCGCCACAAGGACTTTCCCCTGTTGTCAGCTGATCTCTCTCAGCAGTCACTGGACTAGTCCAGATATTCAGATTCCAAGAACACAGGATGAGATGTTACTATCCTTTGTGCAAGCACTTCCAAGAGTTCATGAACAGTGAGACTGGTGAAATTTGGGGAGCGCATCGTCAGTAGTGTACTTAATTAAACTAAATAAACTTGGTCTCAGACAAAACATATTATATTTGACGAAAATCCATGCCACTCCATTTAGTATGATATGTTACTTTGTTGGGTTACATTACATTGGCCTACGTAAATCCGGGACACTCAAATTAGTCTGATATGTTACCTTTGGCATAACAGTAGGTTACTTAAGGCAAAAACTAAAAGACGGTGGTTGTTCGGGATGGATGTGTTTCCGTATAACGCGAATGTCAATCCAAAGGTTGCATGTTTTGAATCTCAACACGGGCAACTTTGAAACGACTACTTAGCATGTTAGCTAACACCAACCGTAACCTTAACCCTATAACTTAGCATGTTAGCTAACACCAACCGTAACCTTAACCCTATAACTTAGCATGTTAGCTAACACCAACCGTAACCTTAACCCTATAACTTAGCATGTTAGCTAACACCAACCGTAACCTTAACCCTATAATTTAGCATGTTAGCTAACACCAACCGTAACCTTAACCCTATAACTTAGCATGTTAGCTAACACCAACCATAACCTTAACCCTATAACCTAGCTTAACAACTCCTAACCCTTTTTTATATATATATTTAATTCAACTTATTATTAAGTAACTGGTTTCACAGCCTTTTTTTTAGTTTACTCAACTTTTTGATCAAAGTGTTTACAGAACTTAAAGTTTTTAGTTGGCCCAAACTTGAGAACTTAGGCTAGGGACACCTACACATTCAAATAGATATTTTAAATAGAAACTTTTCAACTCACGTTGACATTGTGCATGTTCATAGTCATTATTATTCAACATGTCCTCACCTGGGATTTGAACTCACAACCTCTTGGTTCACAGTATTGCTATATTCCTGCTACGCCACCATGTCTGAGTCAATGACTGATTTCACCTGTCAAAGGACACTCCAAAAAAAACATTTTTGATTTATTATAGTGATTTAAGGAGTAACATTAAAACAAAAAACCCTGAAATAATAAGTCAATAGGTAAATCAAACCAATGACGAGAGAATAGTCAGATTACTTGATTATTGACTAAGACCTGATGGCGTTGGAGGAAGATCAGAATACTGTGAACCAAGAGGTTATGAGTTCAAATCCCAGATGAGGACATGTTGAATATCATTTACTGTATCAACAAACATCCACAATGTTGTTGTGTGTGAAATATGTAAGTTGAAAACGTTTGTTAACAGCACTGTGTGTGTTTCACTAGCCTTGATTTTCTCGAGCTTTCAGCTTGGGCCCACTAAAAGTTGAGTGAACTAAAAATGTTAAGTTCAGTTAACACTTTGACTGAAAAGTTGAGTAAACTAAAAAAATGGCTGTGGAACCAGTTACTAAATATAGATATATATATATTTTTTTTTTTGTGTAACGTAGCATATAATACTAAAGCAGTCAAACGTAATATATCATACTAAACGATCAAGACGTAGGATTACTAAACATTCTATATTGTGCAACCGCTATTACACTGGTAGCTTAACGTAAAGTAACATGTCATACTCATTGGTGGGGCACCGACTTCAGTAAATATAGTACGTTTTGCTCTGAGACCAGGTTGTCCTGAAGCTAACAATTGTTTCCCATCTCTACACTTACCCAGGTAGAGGAGCTGGAGAGCAAGGTGGACCAGCTCAACCTCGTCGTCAAGGAGTCCAAAACTCTACAGAGACAGCTGGTGAAATGCATAGAGCAACTCAAGGTAAGGAAGGAAGGAAGGAAGGAAGGAAGGAAGGAAGGAAGCACCTGGAGGGGAAATATAGACTCTCAATGAAGTAGAACATTCTACAAAATTCATCATGAACTGAGGTTTTAGATAGAATGTATCTCCTACAGTAATAAATGAATAATAAACGTGTTTCCACAGCGAGAGAAGCAGCAGGTGGAGGGAACGCTGGCGGAGGTGAGGGAGAAGGAAGACGAGATCAGCCAGGCAAACAAAGACCAACTAATAAAGCTGGAGAATGTACAGGTCAGCAAAAAATGCTGGAAATACATAGTAGGCTCTGTCGTAAGATTACAGCTTTTATACAGGTAAACAACTCTACAAAAACAAAAAAATCCAACTCGGACAACCTGTAGTTGTAGGAGTTGTAATTTTTCTCCGTAGTTTCGCCACACACTAACACAGTCCTTTTTGTCTGTGGTGCTTCCCTCTCACAGAGCGAGTTGACCCAGCTGAACCACCAGCACAGGGAGGTGAAGGAGAGGCTGAAGGAGGAGAGGAGGAGAACAGAGGAGCTGAGGAGGGTGAAGAGTGATCTGGACGAGGAGAGGAGACTGCAGAACAGCACTGTGGAGAAACTGCAGAGGGAGGTGAGAGGAGTGGGGGGATAGGGAGTGAGGTGTACTGTAGGTCATAGGCCACTGAGAAGAACATTGTGTTTCTATGAAGAGGACCAGTGTAACTTCAATATTTATTTTCTTGTCTCCAACCTTGAGTGCTGTTGGGTTTAGAAGTTATGATACTCATGAATTACACTAGAGTTCTCACCAGTGCAAATGATAGGCGTTGCATGAAAAACATCATCTATCGTGGGGGGGAATGTTCAATGAACATCATTCAGTCTGTCTTACTCCTTCCACTCGCTGTCTCCCCCTCTCCCCCCCCCCCCCCTCTCTCTCTGCTCCAGATGAGTGCTAAGGTGGAGGAGTGTGAGGCGTCCACTGAGAAGCTCCAGCTGCAGGTTGATGAAGTCAGAAATAAGAGCCACACAGAGCTGACTGAGCTCCAACAACAGCTGCAGGAAAAGGGACTGGACCTGGAGAAATCACAACAGACGACCAGAAAACTACAGGAAGAGGTGTGGTGGGACATTTTCCCCCTATTGAGTCACCAATGGATGACTCAATAGGGGGAACAAAATAAATCTCTTCACACAAAATAAATCTCCCCAACCCCCCATAGTCTGTCTGATTATACTCTCTCTGTTTGTTTCTTTCTCTGCTCCTCTCTTTCTAATTCTCTCTCTATATATATCTATCTCTCTCTCTATCTCATTATATCTCTCTCTCTCATGCTTCAGAGAGGAGCCGATTGAGCTATAGAAAACGAGTCCTATTTGATAGCTCCCTTGGCGACTTTTCAAGTTAGCTGTGGAGTTCTTAACTCCGTTACGTGTGTGTTCAGCTGCTTCCCCTGGAGCAGGGTCTAGAGCGGAGTCGTAGGGAGTGGGAGGAGGCCCAGCAGAGAGGCAGGCAGCTGGAGAGGAAGGTGGAGGAGCTGGAGGAGAGGAACGCACACGCCCACGAGGACCACGCCCGACAGGTCAAACTCATTGAGGTACTGTTATTGTGTGTGTGGAGGAGAGGCGCACACAACCTGACAAACTATAAAAACGTACCTTACACACGTCTGAGATGCATTTCAAAATATTGCATGTGATATCTATCTCTTGTGATATGGATCTCTTTGTGATATGTATCTCTTGCGATATGTATATTTTACGATATAGATCTATTACGATATGGATCTCTTGTGATATGGATCTCTTGTGATATGGATCTCTTTGTGATATGTATCTCTTGCGATATGTATATTTTACGATATAGATCTATTACGATATGGATCTCTTTGTGATATGTACCTCTTGCGATATGTATATTTTACGATATAGATCTATTACGATATGGATCTCTTGTGGTATGGATCTCTTGCGGTATGGATCTCTTGCGATATGGATCTCTTGCGATATGTATCTCTTACGATATGGATCTCTTGCGATATGGATCTCTTACGATATGGATCTCTTGCGATATGGATCTCTTGCGATATGGATCTCTTACGATATGGATCTCTTACGATATGGATCTCTTACGACATGGATATCTTACGACATGGATCTCTTACGACATGGATCTCCTGTGATATGGATCCCGTGTGATATGGATCTTTTACGATATGGATCTCTTGTGATATGGATCTCTTGTGATATGGATCCCGTGTGATATGGATCTTTTACGATATGGATCTTGCACATGTCAATATTGCGATTTTGATACCAAACCAATCTAATTGTTTAGCTCTAGTGTGGAGGAGTGGCACAGTCTGACAGGTCAAAGTCTTGGAGGTACCGTTACCGTGGTTACCGTTACCGTGGTTACTGTTACCGTGGGCCATATGTCCTGTTCACACTACTGAGCCACGCTGACCTGTGCAGACCTTTTACACATCCACCATAGTAGCAGGAACTGTGCTGGAAAGGATTGTGTAAAAAAATAAACTATCAGTACGGTTTGCTTCCAGATTTTACTGCATTGTACCACAACCACCCATCGGGTTTTTAAAAGCCATCCTCGGGGCATCCCAACTGTACTGCAAGACAAAATACACTGTTGGATTGGATGTTTCCCACTCTGACTCTTTGACATGTTTACCTCTTCAAATCCCTATTTCCACCTGCATGTCCTTGAGGATAGGGGAGTGGAAAATCCCTCTATTTCCACCTGCATGTCCTTGTAGAGATGAGAGGGAAGTGGAAAATCGCGGCAGTTGCTGATTACCACTGAGACTTAGGATATCTGCCGTTTTGTGTCGCCGATGGCAAAACATGTTGTCACCTGTACCCGTGGCAGGTAGACTCTACAGACCAGTCTATACAAGTCATAGCTAATAGAATATGTAAAATATATAAAACAATATGAATAGGTATAAGATATGTCTTGACAGTGTTATTATTTAACTAGGCAAGTCTGTTAAGAACATATTTTTATTTACAATGACGGCCTACCGGGGAACAGTGGGTGAACTGCCTTGTTCAGGGGGCAGAACGACAGATTTTTTACCTTGTCAGCTCGGGGGATATGATCTAGCAACCTTTCCCGGGTCACTGGCCCAACGCTCTAACCACTAGGCTACCTGCCGCCCCCGTATTACACATAACCACAGGTTATATATCCTGTGTTTCCTCTTTCAGGGTCAGATGGGCCAGCTGGAGCAGGATCTGCAGGACGAGAGGAACAGTACAGATCTCCTGATGAACAGAGTGGATCAAGGAAAACAACAGGCCAGTACACACACACACACACACACACACACACTAGATAGTGCCCAATCAGGGGTCTTCCCCCGCTAACGGCAGACATGAGCACATTTAGGTCTGAGTTCTTAGATGTCGTCCTCTTCCAACACTGACCGTCGCTGAAGTAAGAGGACGGTCAGACTGAGATCCTTTGTTTCCAGGATACGATCCTTCTGTCAGCAACTGCCTCCCAACACACGTGTTTATGTTTGTGAAACGCTGATGCAGCTATAAGTGTGTGTGGGTGTGTATGCTGGTAAAGTAGGCCAGACTAATTAAAACACAACATGAATCTGTTACTGTCCCTTTACACTCCCTTTACACTGCCTTTACTGTCCCTTTACACTGCCTTTACTCTCTGACTAACTGTCAGTAGTGTCCTCCTCTCGGCCGGGGCCTCTGGCTAACTGTCAGTAGTGTCCTCCTCTCGGCCGGGGCCTCTGGCTAACTGTCAGTAGTGTCCTCCTCTCGGCCGGGGCCTCTGGCTAACTGTCAGTAGTGTCCTCCTCTCGGCCGGGGCCTCTGGCTAACTGTCAGTAGTGTCCTCCTCTCGGCCGGGGCCTCTGGCTAACTGTCAGTAGTGTCCTCCTCTCGGCCGGGGCCTCTGGCTAACTGTCAGTAGTGTCCTCCTCTCGGCCGGGGCCTCTGGCTAACTGTCAGTAGTGTCCTCCTCTCGGCCGGGGCCTCTGGCTAACTGTCAGTAGTGTCCTCCTCTCGGCCGGGGCCTCTGGCTAACTGTCAGTAGTGTCCTCCTCTCGGCCGGGGTCACTGACTGTCAGTAGAGAATAGTCTTTGGGATCCTGCTCATTTGCTGTCTGATCTAGAATGAAATGCAAACAGACAGACCAGACATCATTTCCATAATAGTTTCATAATGTATTCTGCAGTGTGTAAAGTGAAGGCCTATTCATGTCTCTTTCTCTCTGCTGACAGATGGAGCAGATAAGAGGTGAGCTGCTGCAGGAGAGAGCAGTCAGACAGGACCTGGAGTGTGACAAGATCACTCTGGAGAGACAGGTATACTTCTAACCCCTGTGACATCACCAATCTCTCTACAGTTGATGGTTGAACCTGCGATAGATGACCCAATGGGCTTCATGACCCCTCTTTATATAACATGTCCTGCTCACCCTGTATTGTTCTCCTCCAGAATAAGGACCTGAAGAGCAGGGTGTCTCATCTAGAGGGCTCCCAGAGGTCCAACCAGGATGTGGTGGTCTCCAGACTGGAGGGGAGGATCCAGGAGCTGGAGGGGAGGCTGGAGGGAGAGGAGAGGTGAGATGGAGGGGAGGATCCAGGAGCTGGAGGGGAGGCTGGAGGGAGAGGAGAGGTGAGATGGAGGGGAGGATCCAGGAGCTGGAGGGAGAGGAGAGGTGAGGGCGAGAGGTGATGAGTGGTGGAGAGGAGATGAAAGGTGAGTTGGAGCGGAAGGGAGAGGAGAGGTGGAGGGGAGAGCAAAGGAGAGATGAGGTGGAGGGGAGAGCTGAGGTGAGGTGGAGTTGAGAGCAGAGGTGAGGTGGAGTTGAGAGCAGAGGTGAGGTGGAGTTGAGAGCAGAGGTGAGGTGGAGTTGAGAGCAGAGGTGAGGTGGAGTTGAGAGCAGAGGTGAGGTGGAGGGGAGAGCAGAGGTGAGGTGGAGGGGAGAGCAGAGGTGAGGTGAGGTGGAGAGCAGAGGTGAGGTGGAGAGCAGAGGTGAGGTGGAGGGGAGAGCAGAGGTGAGGTGGAGGGGAGAGCAGAGGTGAGGTGGAGGGGAGAGCAGAGGTGAGGTGGAGGGGAGAGCAGAGGTGAGGTGGAGGGGAGAGCAGAGGTGAGGTGGAGGGGAGAGCAGAGGTGAGGTGGAGGGGAGAGCAGAGGTGAGGTGGAGGGGAGAGCAGAGGTGAGGTGGAGGGGAGAGCAGAGGTGAGGTGGAGGGGAGAGCAGAGGTGAGGTGGAGGGGAGAGCAGAGGTGAGGTGGAGGGGAGAGCAGAGGTGAGGTGGAGGGGAGAGCAGAGGTGAGGTGGAGGGGAGAGCAGAGGTGAGGTGGAGGGGAGAGCAGAGGTGAGGTGGAGGGGAGAGCAGAGGTGAGGTGGAGGGGAGAGCAGAGGTGAGGTGGAGGGGAGAGCAGAGGTGAGGTGGAGAGCAGAGGTGAGGTGGAGGGGAGGTGAGGCTGAGGTGAGGTGGAGGGGAGAGGAGAGCAGAGGAGAGGTGAGGTGGAGGGGAGAGGAGAGCAGAGGTGAGGCTGAGGTGAGGTGGAGGGGAGAGGAGAGCAGAGGTGAGGCTGAGGTGAGGTGGAGGGGAGAGGAGAGCAGAGGAGAGGTGAGGTCGAGGGGAGAGCAGAGGAGAGGGCTATGACTGTTGATCATGAGTGTCTGACAGGGTTTCATATTTTCTTCTCAGAGACAACATCAACCTGCAACAAGCCAACCGGAAACTAGAGAGAAAAGTGAAGGAGATGATGATGCAAGTGGACGATGAGCACATATCTATGCAGAACCAGAAAGACCAGGTAACGTGGACGATGAGCACATATCTATGCAGAACCAGAAAGACCAGGTAACGTGGACGATGAGCACATATCTATGCAGAACCAGAAAGACCAGGTAACGTGGACGATGAGCACATATCTATGCAGAACCAGAAAGACCAGGTAACGTGGACGATGAGCACATATCTATGCAGAACCAGAAAGACCAGGTAACGTGGACGATGAGCACATATCTATGCAGAACCAGAAAGACCAGGTAACGTGGACGATGAGCACATATCTATGCAGAACCAGAAAGACCAGGTAACGTGGACGATGAGCACATATCTATGCAGAACCAGAAAGACCAGGTAACGTGGACGATGAGCACATATCTATGCAGAACCAGAAAGACCAGGTAACGTGGACAATGAGCACATATCTATGCAGAACCAGAAAGACCAGTGTTACGTTTCCCAGCAAGAAAACCAAACAGAAGGAACTTACAAAGTGTCACTGACCAACAACCAAAAGGAAACAGGTTTTAGGAGGGGCTCTGAAAGACACTCATGGGGTTGTCCACTGAAAGTTGACCAGTAACAACAACTGTAACCTAAATGACACCCAACAATGAGCGCCCACTAAATTTGCCCTAGAAAAGGCAAACGAAAGAAAAACCCAGACCGAACTTAAAGACAGGAAGAAAACCAAAAGGTTGAGCGTAAACACACAAAGGAATGTTTTTCTAGAACTCAAATGGGGCGAGACAACTCAAGGTGTTGACCTTCCACATCTCAAGACAACTGGAACACTGGGCCAGCCACTCTTATGTAGCACCTGGGCCAGCCACTCTTATGAAGCACCTGGGCCAGCCACTCTTATGTAGCACCTGGGCCAGCCACTCTTATGTAGCACCTGGGCCAGCCACTCTTATGTAGCACCTGGGCCAGCCACTCTTATGTAGCACCTGGGCCAGCCACTCTTATGTAGCACCTGGGCCAGCCACTCTTATGTAGCACCTGGGCCAGCCACTCTTATTTAGCACCTGGGCCAGCCACTCTTATTTAGCACCTGGGCCAGCCACTCTTATTTAGCACCTGGGCCAGCCACTCTTATTTAGCACCTGGGCCAGCCACTCTTATTTAGCACCTGGGCCAGCCACTCTTATTTAGCACCTGGGCCAGCCACTCTTATTTAGCACCTGGGCCAGCCACTCTTATGTAGCACCTGGGTTGCCACTCTTATGTAGCACCTGGGCCAGCCACTCTTATTTAGCACCTGGGCCAGCCACTCTTATTTAGCACCTGGGCCAGCCACTCTTATTTAGCACCTGGGCCAGCCACTCTTATTTAGCACCTGGGCCAGCCACTCTTATTTAGCACCTGGGCCAGCCACTCTTATTTAGCACCTGGGCCAGCCACTCTTATTTAGCACCTGGGCCAGCCACTCTTATTTAGCACCTGGGCCAGCCACTCTTATTTAGCACCTGGGCCAGCCACTCTTATTTAGCACCTGGGCCAGCCACTCTTATTTAGCACCTGGGCCAGCCACTCTTATTTAGCACCTGGGCCAGCCACTCTTATTTAGCACCTGGGCCAGCCACTCTTATTTAGCACCTGGGCCAGCCACTCTTATTTAGCACCTGGGCCAGCCACTCTTATTTAGCACCTGGGCCAGCCACTCTTATTTAGCACCTGGGCCAGCCACTCTTATTTAGCACCTGGGCCAGCCACTCTTATTTAGCACCTGGGCCAGCCACTCTTATTTAGCACCTGGGCCAGCCACTCTTATTTAGCACCTGGGCCAGCCACTCTTATTTAGCACCTGGGCCAGCCACTCTTATTTAGCACCTGGGCCAGCCACTCTTATTGAGCACCTGGGCCAGCCACTCTTATTGAGCACCTGGGCCAGCCACTCTTATTGAGCACCTGGGCCAGCCACTCTTATTGAGCACCTGGGCCAGCCACTCTTATTGAGCACCTGGGCCAGCCACTCTTATTGAGCACCTGGGCCAGCCACTCTTATTGAGCACCTGGGCCAGCCACTCTTATTGAGCACCTGGGCCAGCCACTCTTATTGAGCACCTGGGCCAGCCACTCTTATTGAGCACCTGGGCCAGCACTAACCTTCTGACTAACGAGGTGACACCATTCGGTGCACCTAATGTGCCAACGTCCAACCTCCTAAATGGAAAAACCAAAGTCTGTAAGCATAACAACCTACAGTTAATTAAAATAGTTACTTTTAACGCTTTATTTGAACTGTACGTCATAACAGTGTCTGTAATACTGTCATAAACGTGACATTACAAATGTTTTAAGATTGGTCATGACATCTTTTGTCTCTCTGAACGCCAAGTGGCAAATTTAGATATTGTTATGAAACAGGCAGGGAGCGGGTCTCGAACCCTCGACCTTCTAGCCCGAAGTCCGGCGCCCTATCGACTGTGCCGCAAAAGCAGAGTCGATATCCGCGCTTATAAACCCAGGGTCGTTACAATAGTGTTGCCATAGTTACAGGAAGACACAGGCGAGTCAAAGTAGTTCACATCCATTGAGGACTTTTTATTGGCCAATTCACAGAGATCCTACCTAATGTACACCTCTCTTCTAGCTAACCCAGAAGCTGAAGACGGACAAGTACTTAATGGGCTAGCTAGTTAGTGGCGCGCACTAGTAGCGTTCAATCAATTTGAGACCTTGAAGTAATTGATTCCCTCGCTCTGCCAGAACCGCGGCTTTAGTGGAGCGATAGGTAATGATGCTTGATGGGTGACAGTTGTCGGTGTGTTCAGAGGGTCTCAGGTTCGACACATCAATGCATTGTTGAAACTATATATAGTGTATATATAGCTGTATAACCCCCTCTCCTCTCCTAGCTGAACCAGAAGCTGAAGACAGCGAAGAGACAGATGGATGGGGCCGAGGAGGAGATAGAACGTCTGGAGAACTCCAAGAGGAAGTTACAAAGAGATCTGGACGAACAGATAGAGACCAACGATCAGATCCTCAGCCAGCTCAACGCCCTGCGCTCAGAGATGAGGTGAGTTAAATACAACAGTGTGTTGGTATCTATCTGTTTTTGTATCCTTTATTATTGTCGCTATATATAATGCTTCTACGGAAATGTGTCCCCCCCAGGCGTAAGCAACAGAAATCATCCCCGCTCCTGATGATCGAGAAGGATGATACTGTCTGTGACGATGACATCAACTCTGACTGAAAGATGCACTAACTTACTGACGCATTCCCACTGGGTCACAAGGAGCTCTTCATTCCCACTGGGACACAAGGAGCTCTTCATTCCCACTGGGACACAAGGAGCTCTTCATTCCCACTGGGACACAAGGAGCTCTTCATTCCCACTGGGACACAAGGAGCTCTTCATTCCCACTGGGACACAAGGAGCTCTTCATTCCCACTGGGACACAAGGAGCTCTTCATTCCCACTGGGACACAAGGAGCTCTTCATTCCCACTGGGACACAAGGAGCTCTTCATTCCCACTGGGACACAAGGAGCTCTTCATTCCCACTGGGACACAAGGAGCTCTTCATTCCCACTGGGACACAAGGAGCTCTTCATTCCCACTGGGACACAAGGAGCTCTTCATTCCCACTGGGACACAAGGAGCTCTTCATTCCCACTGGGACACAAGGAGCTCTTCATTCCCACTGGGACACAAGGAGCTCTTCATTCCCACTGGGACACAAGGAGCTTTTCATTCCCACTGGGACACAAGGAGCTCTTCATTCCCACTGGGTCACATGGAGCTCTTCATTCCCACTGGGTCACAAGGAGCTCTTCATTCCCACTGGGACACAAGGAGCTCTTCATTCCCACTGGGATACAAGGTCACAAGGAGCTCCTTCCACTTTTTCCTTGGTGACATGTTGTGATGTTCTGACAGCTTGGTGAGAAGAATACAAGCAGTCAAGTCAAAAACAGATTTCCTGATTCTCACAAAGGGCCGGTAAAATCACTGTGAGGAATGAAAAGCGTTACACAAGTTTCTCATTAACAATATTTCCATGTACAACTCAAAGTGTGGGTTTGGGCCTATCTGTGGCTTTCATAACCCTTTGATTTAGACTGCCCTCCAGTGGCCATTCTAGAACTGCAGTTACAGGAGGAAACGATTAGTAATGTTTTCACTTTTCACCACCATAAAACAGTCAATAACTATATTGTGTGCTGCATCACTTTTACTTGCATAATGTATTTAATCAATGAATGAATAAAGGTTTATTCATAAACTTACTTGTGTGAAATAAATGATGAAAAACAGGCTGTATATCTGCAAGGTTTTAAGGTATCTCAGGATTTCTTATAGTGTTCCCCCCCCACACACACACCCTCCCCCAATTCACACCTTCTGCAATTCGTAGACATACTATATTTTTTCTTTACAACGGCAGGGGGTGCACCGTTCCTGGAGGTACTGCAATACCAGGTCGATGCGTGGAGTGGACGGAGCAAGCCCCTATTCCATCTCCCTATTCCAAAAATCAATTTAATATATGGTCCCCAGATAGGGGACGTATCAGATATTAAACTGATAAGAACAGATACTACACTTGATCTTAGCCAAAAGGCCGAGAAGCGATACCGCAATGCTTTCGGGAGGAAGGTGCCGTTCTCAGACACGTCAAATCCGGAAACGCTTACAGCAAAATGAGCTCTGTAAACTTTACATCAAATATCAAAGATTATGATGCTGTTAAAAAATGGTGGCATAGATCGGGATTTGATCAACGTCGGGAAAAGACACTTTTCACTGATACAATGTAACACATTGGTAGGATACAAAGTCACGCGTTCATCCGCCCTCCAATCGGAAACTAGACAAATCCTTATTGAGTTAAAACCAGATTTACAGCTAAATTGGAATAATCTATCAAATACGGGTGGGAGAAACAATTTGCAGATAATAATATTGACATAACATTTTATCTTTTATAAAATATCTCAGGAAGCGTTGATGCCACAAGGGAACAAAACAAATTGTCCACTTGGTGGCGCCAGACTTCCACCGACCGTCGCCTTGTACAAGCAGTTCTATGTTGTCAATAAAATACACTTGAATGTTGAACCACTTGACTTCAATACATACATCATCAACGCAAAAATAGCCTATGTATTTTTTAATCTGTCTGTAGAGCCTTGTATGATAAGGCCATTGTGAGGAGGCCTTTATATATGTTATACCAGACACTGCTGTCGGGGATGCCATCCAGCACCCTGTCCATCAAACGCTCAAAAGTAGCTGGAGCGTTGCACAGGCCAAAACACAGGACCTTGAACTGCCAGTGTCCTCTGTTAGTGGAGAACACAGTTTTGGCTCTGGCCTCTGGGGAGAGGGGCACCTGCCAGTAGCCACTAAAATGAGCTAACAGTTCAAACTGAGCATGAAAAGCTTCCCAATCCGCCTTACCGGAATACTTCGGGGTCTTAACAGCTAGGGACGCAGCTGGGAACCGGGCGCCGCCATGTTTGTTTACATCCTGAGCCCCAGATTCCTCATCGACGTCACACCTTCGGTCCGCCCACCAGAATCGGCGCGAAGCAGTCGACAAAGCGCTCATGCCCGCTTCAGCCGCCATCACTCTAATGTCCTCCCTCAAGCGGCCTCTGGGCTCCTACGCCCTGGCGATCTCCTCAGCCAGACCCACCGACGTCCATTCACAAGTACCTCATTGGCCATAATCGTCCCCTACCTCCACCTTCACTTTCGGATTCCCTCGAAGCATTTTCAACCCCGTTCTCACCTACGGTAGCTAGCCACAGAAGTCAGCTAGCTAGCTGGCTAACTTTTATCGACGTTTTTACTTCTGACACCAATGTAATGACCTGACTAGATCATAAAGGAACAATTATCCAGACAGAGGTTTGAGTTTACGAATTGACGGTTTATTGACCTAACTTTACACAGGCTACTGTTTGGCCGTAGCCCACGCCAAATAAATGAAAAATAACCCACAAGCCAACCGTGACCTTCTCTTGTGAAGCCCAGACGAAAGAGGGAGAACAAAGGGTGAACCTGGTCTTAACTTCCGATGCTCCACCCCCCTGCCCAACCCCCCTCCACGCCACTCCGCCAACCACCACGATGCCCGGCATCAGAACATTCCAGGCATTCCCGTGATTGGCAGATAGCAGGTTGATTGACATGTCGGACCCCGCGAACACTGTGTACTGGTCAGTACAACACAACCACCTAGTATGATATATTACGTTTGACTGCTTTAGTATTATATGCTACGTTAGGTTACACTGTAAAAAAGAAAATATATATATATATATATATATATTTAGTAACTGGTTCCACAGCCATTTTTTAGTTTACTCAACTTTTCAGTCAAAGTGTTACCTGAACTTAACATTTTTAGTTCACTCAACTTTTAGTGGGCCCAAGCTGCAAGCTCGAGAAAATCAAGGCTAGTGAAACACACAGTGCTGTTAACAAACGTTTTCAACTTACATATTTCACACACAACAACATTGTGGATGTTTGTTGATGCAGTAAATGATATTCAACATGTCCTCATCTGGGATTTGAACTCACAACCTCTTGGTTCTCAGTATTATGATCTTCCTCCAACGCCATCAGGTCTTAGTCAATTATCAAGTAATCTGACTATTCTCTCATCATTGGTTTGATTTACCTATTGACTTATTATTATTTCAGTTTTTTTTGTTTTATTGTTACTCCTTAAATCACTATAATAAATCAAAAATGTTTTTTTTGGAGTGTCCTTTGACAGGTGAAATCAGTCATTGACTCAGACATGGTGGCGTAGCAGGAATATAGTAATACTGTGAACCAAGAGGTTGTGAGTTCAAATCCCAGGTGAGGACATGTTGAATAATAATTACTATGAACATGCACAATGTCAACGTGAGTTGAAAACTTTGTATTTAAAATATCTATTTGAATGTGTGGGTGTCCCTAGCCTAAGTTCTCAAGTTTGGACCAACTTAAAACTTTAAGTTCTGTAAACACTTTGATCAAAAAGTTGAGTAAACAAAAAAAATGCTGTGAAACCAGTTACTTAATAATAAGTTGAATTAAATATATATATAAAAAAGGGTTAGGAGTTGTTAAGTTAGGTTATAGGGTTAAGGTTATGGTTGGTGTTAGCTAACATGCTAAGTTATAGGGTTAAGGTTATGGTTGGTGTTAGCTAACATGCTAAGTTATAGGGTTAAGGTTATGGTTGGTGTTAGCTAACATGCTAAGTTATAGGGCTAAGGTTATGGTTGGTGTTAGCTAACATGCTAAGTTATACGGTTAAGGTTACGGTTGGTGTTAGCTAACATGCTAAGTTATAGGGTTAAGGTTACGGTTGGTGTTAGCTAACATGCTAAGTTATAGGGTTAAGGTTACAGTTGGTGTTAGCTAACATGCTAAGTTATAGGGTTAAGGTTGGTGTTAGCTAACATGCTAAGTTATAGGGTTAAGGTTACGGTTGGCGTTAGCTAACATGCTAAGTTATAGGGTTACGGTTGGTGTTAGCTAACATGCTAAGTTATAGGGCTAAGGTTATGGTTGGTGTTAGCTAACATGCTAAGTTATACGGTTAAGGTTACGGTTGGTGTTAGCTAACATGCTAAGTTATAGGGTTAAGGTTACGGTTGGTGTTAGCTAACATGCTAAATTATAGGGTTAAGGTTGGTGTTAGCTAACATGCTAAGTTATAGGGTTAAGGTTACGGTTGGCGTTAGCTAACATGCTAAGTTATAGGGTTACGGTTGGTGTTAGCTAACATGCTAAGTTATAGGGCTAAGGTTATGGTTGGTGTTAGCTAACATGCTAAGTTATACGGTTAAGGTTACGGTTGGTGTTAGCTAACATGCTAAGTTATAGGGCTAAGGTTATGGTTGGTGTTAGCTAACATGCTAAGTTATACGGTTAAGGTTACGGTTGGTGTTAGCTAACATGCTAAGTTATAGGGTTAAGGTTACGGTTGGTGTTAGCTAACATGCTAAGTTATAGGGTTAAGGTTGGTGTTAGCTAACATGCTAAGTTATAGGGTTAAGGTTATGGTTGGTGTTAGCTAACATGCTAAGTTATAGGGTTAAGGTTGGTGTTAGCTAACATGCTAAGTAGTAAGTCGTTTCAAAGTTGCTAAAGTTGTCCGTGATGAGATTCAAAACATGCAACCTTTGGATTGACATTCGCGTTATACGGAAACACATCCATCCCGAACAACCACCGTCTTTTAGTTTTTGCCTTAAGTAACCTACTGTTATGCCAAAGGTAACATATCATATCATATCCAACTTTCTCCTCTTCCTCATCTTTTTTTGTTTCCTCCTCTCAACTCATTTATTTAACTAGGCAAGTCAGTTAAGAACAAATTCTTATTTACAACGACAGCCTACCGACCGGGCCAAACCCGGACGACACTGAGCCAATTGTGCACCGCACTACGGGACTCCCAATCACGGCCGGTTGTGATACAGACTGGAATCAATCCAGGGTGTCTGTAGTGACGCCTCTAGCACTGAGATGCAGTGCCTTAGACCACTGTGCCGCTCGGGAGCCCAACAATGCCAAATCACTTATCTACCAATTTAAATCAACCTTTAAGTATCATTTATCTTGTATTCCCTGAACATCCAAACATAAAGGTGGATAATAGATATTATGCTTTCAGACAGGCTGTGTCCTGCAAAACTCTGCTTTATCTGGGAGATATTGAATCTCTCTTGTCTTACTAATAACTTTTAGAATTCTAATTGAATGGAGAAGCAGCCTAAATCCTCTTGATTTTTATCACCTTAGTTTTATCTCGTGTGAAGTTTCAGAAGCATGTGATTGTAACTGAGATATCCAAGATGTCTGTGGATTGACCGATAGCTTGGCTACTCAATGAAGACAAACATTGTTTTACTGTACTAAGATTACCACAAGTGCTTGTGAATTAAAAAAAAATCTTACTCGAAGAACTATTTCTTCACAATTTCTTTTACAGAGGGACGTTCAGAGAACAACCAGCCCATTGTTGGACCAGGCTGTATTCTCCCTTTCTACTGGTTCTGTTATGATGGGTTCATAAAGACTGTTATTCAGGAACCGCCAGGTGTAGCAGACTGTCAGAGGAGAGTACCACTTTGCAGGTGTAGCAGACTGTCTGAGGAGAGTACCACTTTGCAGGTGTAGCAGACTGTCTCAGAGGAGAGTACCACTTTGCAGGTGTAGCAGACCGTCTGAGGAGAGTACCACTTTGCAGGTGAAACAGACTGTCTGAGGAGAGTACCACTTTGCAGGTGTAGTAGACTGTCTGAGGAGAGTACCACTTTGCAGGTGTAGCAGACTGTCTCAGAGGAGAGTACCACGTTGCAGGTGTAACAGACTGTCTCAGAGGAGAGTACCACTTTGCAGGTGTAGCAGACTGTCTCAGTGGAGAGTACCACTTTGCAGGTGTAGCAGACTGTCTGAGGAGAGTACCACTTTACAGGTGTAACAGACTGTCTCAGAGGAGAGTACCACTTTGCAGGTGTAGCAGACTGTCTGAGGAGAGTACCACTTTGCAGGTGTAGCAGACTGTCTCAGAGGAGAGTACCACTTTGCAGGTGTAGCAGACTGTCTGAGGAGAGTACAACTTTGCAGGTGTAGCAGACTGTCTCAGAGGAGAGTACCACTTTGCAGGTGTAGCAGACTGTCTCAGAGGAGAGTACCACTTTGCAGGTGTAACAGACTGTCTCAGAGGAGAGTACCACTTTGCAGGTGTAGCAGACTGTCTCAGAGGAGAGTACCACTTTGCAGGTGCAACAGACTGTCTCAGAGGAGAGTACCACTTTGCAGGTGTAACAGACTGTCTGAGGAGAGTACCACTTTGCAGGTGTAACAGACTGTCTCAGAGGAGAGTACCACTTTGCAAGTGTAACAGACTGTCTCAGAGGAGAGTACCACTTTGCAGGTGTAGCAGACTGTCTCAGAGGAGAGTACCACTTTTCAGGTGTAGCAGACTGTCTGAGGAGAGTACCACTTTGCAGGTGTAGCAGACTGTCTGAGGAGAGTACCACTTTGCAGGTGTAACAGACTGTCTCAGAGGAGAGTACCACTTTGCAGGTGTAGCAGACTGTCAGAGGAGAGTACCACTTTGCAGGTGTAGCAGACTGTCTGAGGAGAGTACCACTTTGCAGGTGTAGCAGACTGTCTGAGGAGAGTACAACTTTGCAGGTGTAGCAGACTGTCTCAGAGGAGAGTACCACTTTGCAGGTGTAGCAGACTGTCTCAGAGGAGAGTACCACTTTGCAGGTGTAACAGACTGTCTCAGAGGAGAGTACCACTTTGCAGGTGTAGCAGACTGTCTCAGAGGAGAGTACCACTTTGCAGGTGTAGCAGACTGTCTCAGGGGAGAGTACCACTTTGCAGGTGTAGCAGACTGTCTGAGGAGAGTACCACTTTGCAGGTGTAACAGACTGTCAGAGGAGAGTACCACTTTGCAGGTGTAGCAGACTGTCTCAGAGGAGAGTACCACTTTGCAGGTGCAACAGACTGTCTCAGAGGAGAGTACCACTTTGCAGGTGTAACAGACTGTCTGAGGAGAGTACCACTTTGCAGGTGTAACAGACTGTCTCAGAGGAGAGTACCACTTTGCAAGTGTAACAGACTGTCTCAGAGGAGAGTACCACTTTGCAGGTGTAGCAGACTGTCTCAGAGGAGAGTACCACTTGTCAGGTGTAGCAGACTGTCTGAGGAGAGTACCACTTTGCAGGTGTAGCAGACTGTCTGAGGAGAGTACCACTTTGCAGGTGTAGCAGACTGTCTCAGAGGAGAGTACCACTTTGCAGGTGTAACAGACTGTCTCAGAGGAGAGTACCACTTTGCAGGTGTAGCAGACTGTCTGAGGAGAGTACCACTTTGCAGGTGTAACAGACTGTCTCAGAGGAGAGTACCACTTTGCAGGTGTAGCAGACTGTCTCAGAGGAGAGTACCACTTTGCAGGTGTAGCAGACTGTCTCAGGGGAGAGTACCACTTTGCAGGTGTAGCAGACTGTCTGAGGAGAGTACCACTTTGCAGGTGTAACAGACTGTCAGAGGAGAGTACCACTTTGCAGGTGTAGCAGACTGTCTCAGAGGAGAGTACCACTTTGCAGGTGTAGCAGACTGTCTGAGGAGAGTACCACTTTGCAGGTGTAGCAGACTGTCTGAGGAGAGTACCACTTTGCAGGTGTAACAGACTGTCTCAGAGGAGAGTACCACTTTGCAGGTGTAGCAGACTGTCAGAGGAGAGTACCACTTTGCAGGTGTAGCAGACTGTCTGAGGAGAGTACCACTTTGCAGGTGTAGCAGACTGTCTGAGGAGAGTACAACTTTGCAGGTGTAGCAGACTGTCTCAGAGGAGAGTACCACTTTGCAGGTGTAGCAGACTGTCTCAGAGGAGAGTACCACTTTGCAGGTGTAACAGACTGTCTCAGAGGAGAGTACCACTTTGCAGGTGTAGCAGACTGTCTCAGAGGAGAGTACCACTTTGCAGGTGTCACAGACTGTGTCAGGGGAGAGTACCACTTTGCAGGTGTAGCAGACTGTCTCAGGGGAGAGTACCACTTTGCAGGTGTAGCAGACTGTCTCAGAGGATTACCACTTTGCAGCTACACAGTGGCGTGCAAAAGTATTCACCCCTCTTGGCGTTTTTCCTATTCTGTTGCCTTACAACCTGGATGATCAATGGAAACAGGATGCACTTGAGCTCAATTTCGAGTCTTATAGCAAAGGGTCTGAATACTTATGTTTTTTTATATACCGGTATATATATTTGCAAAAAAAAATGTTTTTCACTTTGTCATTATGAGTATTGTGTGTAGATTGATGAGGATTTAATTTTTCCCATTTTAGAATAAGGCTGTAACGTAATAATCCCGAATGCACTGTATGTACAGGGGTAATGTGACTAGGCATCAGGATATATGATTTGTATTTAATTCAACTAGGCAAGTCAGTTAAGAATAAATTCTTATTTACAATGACGGCCTACACCGGCCAAACGACGCTGGGCCAATTGTGCGCCCCACTATGGAACGCCCAATCATGGCCAGATGTGATACAGCCTGGATTTGAATCAAGTACTGTAGTGACACCTCTTGCACTGAGATGCAGTGCCTTAGACCGCTGCGCCACTCAGGAGCCCAAACATAAACACAGTAGCAGCAGCTTGTGAGTGTGCGTCTGTGTAGTCAGTATAAATTCATGTGCATATGTGTGTCATCAAATTATGTAGTGAGTGTTTGTGTGTGTGTGTGTTGGAGTGTCAGTGTGAGGGGAACACTTAAACAACACAATGTAACTCCAAGTCAATCACACTTCTGTGAAATCAAACTGTCCACTTAGGAAGCAACACTGATTGACAATAAATTTCACATGCTGTTGTGCAAATGGAATAGACAAAAGGTGGAAATTATAGGCAATTAGCAAGACACCCCCAATAAAGGAGTGGTTCTGCAGGTGGTGACCACAGACCACTTCTCAGTTCCTATGCTTCCTGGCTGATGTTTTGGTCACTTTTGAATGCTGGCGGTGCTTTCACTCTAGTGGTAGCATCAGACGGAGTCTACAACCCACACAAGTGGCTCTGGTAGTGCAGCTCATCCAGGATGGCACATCAATGTGAGCTGTGGCAAGAAGGTTTGCTGTGTCTGTCAGCGTAGTGTCCAGAGCATGGAGGCGCTACCAGGAGACAGGCCAGTACATCAGGAGACGTGGAGGAGGCCGTAGGAGGGCAACAACCCAGCAGCAGGACCGCTACCTCCGCCTTTGTGCAAGGAGGAGCAGGAGGAGCACTGCCAGAGCCCTGCAAAATGACCTCCAGCAGGCCACAAATGTGCATGTGTCTGCTCAAACGGTCAGAAACAAACTCCATGAGGGTGATATGAGGGCCCGACGTCCACAGGTGGGGGTTGTGCTTACAGCCCAACACCGTGCAGAACGTTTGGCATTTGCCAGAGAACACCAAGATTGGCAAATTCGCCACTGGCGCCCTATGCTCTTCACAGATGAAAGCAGGTTCACACTGAGCACATGAGCACATGTGACAGACGTGACAGCGTCTGGAGACGCCGTGGAGAACGTTCTGCTGCCTGCAACATCCTCCAGCATGACCGGTTTGGCGGTGGGTCAGTCATGGTGTGGGATGGCATTTCTTTGGAGGGCCGCACAGCCCTCCATGTGCTCGCCAGAGGTAGCCTGACTGCCATTAGGTACCGAGATGAGATCCTCAGACCCCTTGTGAGACCATATGCAGGTGCGGTTGGCCCTGGGTTCCTCCTAATGCAAGACAATGCTAGACCTCATGTGGCTGGAGTGTGTCAGCAGTTCCTGCAAGAGGAAGGCATTGATGCTATGGACTGGCCCGCCCGTTCCCCAGACCTGAATCCAATTGAGCACATCTGGGACATCATGTCTCGCTCCATCCACCAACGCCACGTTGCACCACAGACTGTCCAGGAGTTGGCGGATGCTTTAGTCCAGGTCTGGGAGGAGATGCCTCAGGAGACCATCCGCCACCTCATCAGGAGCATGCCCAGGCGTTGTAGGGAGGTCATACAGGCACATGGAGGCCACACACACTACTGAGCCTCATTTTGACTTGTTTTAAGGACATTACATCAAAGTTGGATCAGCCTGTAGTGTGGTTTTCCACTTTAATTTTGAGTGTGACTCCAAATCCAGACCTCCATGGGTTGATAAATTTGATTTCCATTTATAATTTTTGTGGGATTTTGTTGTCAGCACATTCAACTATGTAAAGAAAAAAGTATTTAATAAGAATATTTCATTCATTCAGATCTAGGATGTGTTATTTTAGTGTTCCCTTTATTTTTTTGAGCAGTGTACATTACAGTCGACGTCCTACCTCCTTCATACACTCAGCAGCAGCTACCGACACAGCAGTAATTTGCTGATGTGGTTATTTTACCGGCAGCTCAGAGAAAACATGGAACAGGATGACAGATCATTTCGCAATAAATGCCCTTTTAGACAGCTAGACCAAACAGGAGGCTACAGCTGCTGAGGGGACTTGTGTTTATATAGGGTTGATTCTATGCACGCGCAAACACACACATACACAGTCTCACTGTCATCAGAGTTAACCCCGTGAGTCCTGTGTTAACCCCGTGAGTCCTGCGTTAACCCTGTGAGTCCTGCGTTAATCTATGAGTTAGCCCGTGAGTACTGTGTTAACCCGTGAGTACTGTGTTAACCCGTGAGTACTGTGTTAACCCGTGAGTACTGTGTTAACCCATGAGTACTGTGTTAACCCATGAGTACTGTGTTAACCCATTTAATCTAGGAGTTAAACTATGAGTACTGTGTTCACCTGTGAGTACCTACGCAACTCACTCAACAGAACCTGTCTCTGTACAATGTTAACTTGTACTTTGACTATATGTGTTGACTACAGAGAGAGGTTTATGTAAAAGACTTGCTGTCATAGATCTCACTCACCAGAGTCGTGATCTGTCTCAGTGTCTCCAGTGTGAAGGCTGCTAGCCAGAGAGGATCTCCAGTACGAGGAGTTGCTTTTATCAGGCTTCCAAAAGCAATTCTTTATGGGATACATGAATAAATAAGTACAGCAATCTTTCCCGCTGATCAAATATTTAGAAGGCTTACAATTAAATCAATTAGCCACTTCTAATAACTACTTCCTAAACTGCCTGGGTCGGCTAATCAAGATGGTGGTGGTGGTGTTGCTGTAAGGCGTGTGATTGCAGTATAAGTGGTACAATTTGGAGACAAGATTTACAGTATACTAATAGACTGAGAAGCCATATCGTTATAGCTGGGTACTTCTCCTGTCTTATCCGGTGTCCTGTGTGAATTTAAGTATGCTCTCTCTAATTCTCTCTTTTTTTCTCTCTCTCGGAGGACCTGAGCCCTAGGACCATGCGTCAGGACTACCTGGCATGATGACTCCTTGCTGTCCCCAGTCCACCTGGCCATGCTGCTGCTCCAGTTTCAACTGTTCTGCCTGCGGCTATGGAACCCTGACCTGTTCACCGGACGTGCTACCTGTCCCAGACCTGCTGTTTTCAACTCTCTAGAGACCGCAGGAGTGGTAGAGATACTCTTAATGATCGGCTATGAAAAGCCAACTGACATTTACTCCTGAGGTGCTGACTTGCTGCACTCTCGACAACTACTGTGATTATTATTATTTGACCATGCTTGTCCCTTATGAACATTTTGAACATCTTGGCCATGTTCTGTTATAATCTCCACCCGAAACAGCCAGAAGAGGACTGGCCACCCCTCATAGCCTGGTTCCTTTCTAGGTTTCTTCCTAGGTTTTGGCCTTTCTAGGGAGTTTTTCCTAGCCACCGTGCTTCTACACCTGCATTGCTTGCTGTTTGGGGTTTTAGGCTGGGTTTCTGTACAGCACTTTGAGATATCAGCTGATGTACGAAGGGCTATATAAATAAATTTGATTTGATTTGACAAACCAGGCCACCTCAGAGATCACCCTCTCTGGCAACATAGCATTCCGTCTCCCACAGACCTAAATAGAAGCATTGATTTAATCTTTGTCTGTGTCCTTGGCTCCTGTTCTAGTTTGTTAGGTCATTTCAGTCCCAAATTAAATAGTCAATCACACAGGCACACTCACCAGTTACCACACATACACACACCTCTCCGCTGTACTGTGGGGGGAAATGCCATCCATCAAGATATTAGGTCACGTGAAGTCTGATCTTACTGTATCTGAATGTATGGGATGGAATCTGGATGTACCTGGACATATGGGATGGAATCTGGATGTACCTGGACGTATGGGATGGAATCTGGATGTACCTAGACGTATGGGATGGAATCTGGACGTACCTGGACGTATGAGATGGAATCTGAATGTACCTGGACGTATGGGATGGAATCTGGATGTACCTGGACGTATGGGATGGAATCTGGACGTATGGGATGGAATCTGGACGTACCTGGACATATGGGATGGAATCTGGATGTACCTGGATGTATGAGATGGAATCTGGACGTACCTGGACGTATGGGATGGAATCTGGATGTACCTGGACATATGGGATGGAATCTGGATGTACCTGGACATATGGGATGGGATCTGGACGTATGGGATGGAATCTGGATGTACCTGGACGTATGGGATGGAATCTGGATGTACCTGGACGTATGGGATGGAATCTGGATGTACCTGGACGTATGGGATGGAATCTGGATGTACCTGGACATATGGGATGGAATCTGGATGTACCTGGACATATGGGATGGAATCTGGATGTACCTGGACATATGGGATGGAATCTGGATGTACCTGGACATATGGGATGGAATCTGGATGTACCTGGACATATGGGATGGGATCTGGACGTATGGGATGGAATCTGGATGTACCTGGACGTATGGGATGGAATCTGAATGTACCTGGACGTATGAGATGGAATCTGGACGTATGGGATGGAATCTGGATGTACCTGGACATATGGGATGGAATCTGGATGTACCTGGACGTATGGGATGGAATCTGAATGTACCTGGACGTATGAGATGGAATCTGGACGTATGGGATGGAATCTGGATGTACCTGGACATATGGGATGGAATCTGGATGTACCCGGACTAATGAGATGGAATCTGGACGTATGGGATGGAATCTGGACGTACCTGGACGTATGGGATTGAATCTGGACGTATGGGATAGAATCTGGATGTACCTGGACGTATGGGATGGAATCTAGATGTACCTGGACGTATGGGATGGAATCTGGATGTACCTGGACGTATGAGATGGAATCTGGATGTACCTGGACGTATGAGATGGAATCTGGACGTATGGGATGGAATCTGGATGTATGGGATGGAATCTGGACGTACCTGGACGTATGGGATGGAATCTGGATGTACCTGGACGTATGGGATGGAATCTGGATGTACCTGGACATATGGGATGGAATCTGGATGTACCTGGACATATGGGATGGAATCTGGATGTATGGGATGGAATCTGGACGTACCTGGACATATGGGATGGAATCTGAATGTATGGGATGGAATCTGGACGTATGGGATGGAATCTGGATGTACCTGGACGTATGGGATGGAATCTGGATGTACCTGGACGTATGGGATGGAATCTGGATGTACCTGGACGTATGGGATGGAATCTGAATGTATGGGATGGAATCTGGACGTACCTGGACGTATGGGATGGAATTTGGATGTACCTGGACGTATGGGATGGAATCTGGATGTACCTGGACGTATGAGATGGAATCTGGACGTATGGGATGGAATCTGGACGTATGGGATGGAATCTGGACGTATGGGATGGAATCTGGACGTATGGGATGGAATCTGGACGTATGGGATGGAATCTGGACGTATGGGATGTACCTGGACGTATGGGATGGAATCTGGACGTATGGGATGGAATCTGGATGTACCTGGACGTATGGGATGGAATCTGGCTAGTGAAAGTCTACACACCCCTTTGCACAGTCTTCACATTTTTCTGCCTTAAAATTCAAATCTAAAAAGGATTACCATAAAAGTCACAGAACATTTTCAAATGACTTTTAATGTAATCATTTTTAGATTTGAATGCTTCCACCAAGTATTACATTTTAAAGGGGTGATGAATTGCATCGAGTATGTCTCCACCCCCCTAAATTAATACTTGGTGGAAGCACCATAAGTCTCCACCCCCCTGAGTGAATACTTGGTGGAAGCACCACAAGTCTCCACCCCCCCCCCCCTGAGTGAATACTTGGTGGAAGAACCATAAGCCCCCCCCCCTCCCCCCTGAGTGAATACTTGGTGTAAGAACCATGTCTCCCACTCCCCTGAGTGAATACTTGGTGGAAGAACCATAAGTCTCCACCCCCCCTGAGTGAATACTTGGTGGAAGAACCATAAGTCTCCACCCCCCTGAGTGAATACTTGGTGGAAGAACCATAAGTCTCCACCCCCCTGAGTGAATACTTGGTGGAAGAACCATAAGTCTCCACCCCCCCCCCCCCTGAGTGAATACTTGGTTACAGCTGTGAATCATTTTTATGAAGATTTTACCAAACTCTTAGGGCAACATATATCCATTGTTTTTGTCAAAATTGCTCAAACTCAGTACATTTGGAATCGCCGATGGAAAGCAATATTCAAACATCGTCTTATTTATTTTTTTTAAAGCAGATTTAAAATCAGGACGGAGACTGGACCATTCAGGATCACTCAACACATCTTGGAAAGTCATTCGGGTGTATCTTTGGCATAAAAATGTGTAAATATCTCTCTGAAAAATAAACTGTATCCCAAGGTTAGGTTTTCAGAAGACTTGAGGCAGGTTTTCCTTTAACTTTTTACCTTGACTTTGCTCCTTTCGTATTTATTTAAAATCTTGACAAACTCCCCAGTCTCTGCCGGTGACAAGCATACCCATAACATGATGCTGCCACCAGGGGCGAAAATCTGATATCAACCTTGGAGGGGACAATTACATGAAATTTTCTCAGGAGCAATTCCTGAGGGGGACACCAAAAGTAGTGCTGTAACACATAGACTATGTTGTAATATGTTAAATGTATATTGAGGGACCATAATCACTACTACTGGATAATTGTTAGGTACAGTAGTTAACTGAAGGGTTGTCCCAACTTGTTTAAATCATTATAATACTACTAATAATAATAGTTATAACAATGTTCCTTATCAGTGCAGTGTTCCTCTCTCTTAAAACGTTTGCAAGAGTTTGCAGTTCTATAAATTGTGGGTGTGGCTGATATGGTTTTGTGTCATCACTGAGGGAACTGGACGATGCTGTGCCACTGTCCCCTATACTGGTGCTGCTGGCAACAAGGGTGACACCTGGTCCTGCCGTGGCTGTGACACTGTCCTCAAGTCTCTCTCCTTGGCTCTTTCCCTTTCACCACCCTCACTGACTCACAGTCTGTCTCCTAGAAAAGAAATAAGGTGTTTGCTGTACTCCTAACTACCGGTACCCAAAACTACACAATTAATCACAACAGCAATACCATTGCCTTAAACAAATCTTGGTTCAGTCACCAGTTTAAATTGAGAGTGGGGGTATTCATGGCATTTTCCAATTATGTCCCTATTTTACAAATCAAAAAAATTGAGAACCTTTCATAATGTTGCCAAACAAAGACTCAACAAACTTACCTGAGACTCCCTGTCTCTGCCAGTCTGTCCCTGCATATCTGTCCCCAGCTCTGCTGTCTGTGTGCCATCTGTTGCCTGCTCTGCCTAATGACATCATTGTGAAATATTTCCATTAGCATTTCACTTCTTTCTTATGAACATTTTATCAACTGGTCTTTGAGATATTAGGCTACTAGAGTTCTTACTTTGCGTTTTGGTGTACTGAAAAATACTCTGATGTCCGTCTTTTTACTTTTTTCTGACATTTTTCTACCTGGCTGGCTGGCTGACCGGTCTAGCTGCACACACACATTTACACAACACATGCTGCAACGTTTTGAAATTTTAACATAGTTTGTTTCATATTGGCAGGCTTCCAACAATAGCTGAATTTGCAAAGCTAGCGAGCACCAATTCCGTTTCTGTGGTGTTTGCTATAATCTTTGCTACCTGGTTAAAGGTGAAAAAAATAAATTCACTAGCGACAATTTAGCTTTTGCAACGAGACCATTAAATATATTTAAGACAATGGTATAAGAGAGTGTAGTTTTGTTCAGTTTGGACTTCAGTTTATCGCTAACCTTATCACACGGACTTTGAAGCACTACAGCTGCATGCTAATCTTGGAATAAACTGACGATAGCAAATATTCCATCTTTGACGACGCCACATAAATGGAATAGGTACTAGCTAGCTTGATAGTTAATGTTTGCTTTAGTTTGCGCGCTAGCTCTGCAAATTCAGCTAGTGTGTGAACCCTGCAACATGAAAAAAATATATACATTGCTAAGGCGCGATTGACTGGATTACCTCACGTCAGTTACGTACATTGAGTGCCTTTCGGACAGTAGATACGAGCCCTCTATTACCTTGCCAGCTAAAGAACTGGCAGTGGATCAAACCATTGTGAGGCAAAGGGCGGGGGGGTCGCAATCTTGTGAAATTTAAAAACATGCTATTAAGTGTCTATAATCAGTACAAGTGCTTTCATTGCGTATTATTAATATTATTGAAATTACATAGTTATGTTTACAGTGATATATTGGGGGGGACAAATCATATTTTCCCCAGGATGGGGGGGGTCGTGTCCCCCCCCGTCCCCCCTGGGATTTCCGCCTATGGCTGCCACCACAGTACTTGAAAATACAGGAGGGTTTCACACTGTTGTATTGGATAGGACCCAAACCTGTAGTTTTTTAAATTTAGGCCAAAAAGTTGATGTGTTAGCCATGTTGTCTTGCAGTAACGGCCTTGTTGCAAACAGAATGGGTGATTTTACTCAAGGGCACAGACAGTCTGACTGTCAGTGTTTTGCCTGTCTGGCTATCAGTGTTCCGTCTGGCTATCAGTGTTCTTTCTGTGATTAAAATGGGTATTTCTGTAGGCTCAGTGCATCTCTACTAATCAGTCATACATGCTGACGCATTCAAGTGTTTCGAGCTCCTGAGAGGAGTTAGATTATATCAAGACTTAGCCGTCGAAGTGAAGTTCGGTAATTGATGTGCCTTGTTATTAACGTGTTCAAGTAAAAAGGAACGTCTACCCCATCATGGCTATTAGTCCAGATCCTACGACCAAAATACGGGCCCGGTGGTTAAACGGATGTGTAAAAGGTGACATGTTGCTTGCTTAGCGAGTACCGGTACTTCCTTTAATATGTTGTGAAATCTGTTGAGAATGTATTGATGAGCTGGTAGACAGTACGATAAGCTGATTGATTGGAAAGCGGTACAGGTACTTACTTCCTGGAATATTGATGAAGTTATTCAAACAAAACCCTCTTAATAAGAGACACATTTCCACATAACTTAAAACGGGACCATAATGTCTTAGCTCCTGCCTCTAATAGTATGTACATGAAGAAGAAGAATGCTTTAGCTCTTTGGGGTCTAGAGCAGGTTATTGTAAAGCACCTTGTGACAACTGCTAATTATCTTTAATAAAAAAACAGTAACACTAGCAAGAGCAATGTACGGGTTTTTGCTTTTCTTTCAAGTTCTCAATGAGACCATGAACCTGCAACAAGATGTATGTGTGACTTTTTTTGAATTTTGGTGATTTAAAAATAAGGTTTATAAATTTAATTGAATAATGATGTGTTTTTTTTTACCAGAGTAAAAACTTTCATTGCTTAAAAATTGTTTCCAGCTTTTGTGTGTGTGGAAATGTTAAGGCCCAATAAAATGAAATAACAAAATCAAACTCAATATCAGAAGTATTTGTTCAGTTTATTCCTATAAATCAACTGATGACAGAAAATAACAAATTAAAAGAATAAAGAGCAGTGCTACATAGTGAAACATATATATATATATATATATATTATACATTATATAAGCCCTATTGGGCTTCATACTATACAGTACATTCAGACCCTTTTCCACAGTTTGTTACGTTACAAACCAAGATAAGGGGATATAGTTGAGACTGTTTAACGTGGATGTTTGAGCACAGAGGCCTTTCTCAAGACCAGGGGATATAGTTGAGACTATGCTCAAACCTCCATGTTAAACAGAGGCCTTTCTCAAGACCAGGGGATATAGTTGAGACTATGCTCAAACCTCCATGTTAAACAGAGGCCTTTCTCAAGACCAGGGGATATAGTTGAGACTATGCTCAAACCTCCCCGTTAAACAGAGGCCTTTCTCAAGACCAGGGGATATAGTTGAGACTATGCTCAAACCTCCATGTTAAACAGAGGCCTTTCTCAAGACCAGGGGATATAGTTGAGACTATGCTCAAACCTCCCCGTTAAACAGAGGCCTTTCTCAAGACCAGGGGATATAGTTGAGACTATGCTCAAACCTCCATGTTAAACAGAGGCCTTTCTCAAGACCAGGGGATATAGTTGAGACTGTGCTCAAACCTCCACGTTAAACAGAGGCCTTTCTCAAGACCAGGGGATATAGTTGAGACTATGCTCAAACCTCCCCGTTAAACAGAGGCCTTTCTCAAGACCAGGGGATATAGTTGAGACTATGCTCAAACCTCCACGTTAAACAGAGGCCTTTCTCAAGACCAGGGGATATAGTTGAGACTATGCTCAAACCTACCCCTTTAAAACAGAGGCCTTTCTCAAGACCAGGGGATATAGTTGAGACTATGCTCAAACCTCCCCGTTAAAACAGAGGCATTTCTCAAGACCAGGGGATATAGTTGAGACTATGCTCAAACCTCCCCGTTAAACAGAGGCCTTTCTCAAGACGAGTCTCAATTAACAAAGCACTGCAGCAAACAGACCTGATGGGTAACAGACCTGTTGGGTAACAGACCTGTTGGGTAACAGACCTGATGGGTAACAGACCTGATGGGTAACAGACCTGATGGGTAACAGACCTGATGGGTAACACGGGTCCCTTTGTGGTTACCAACAGATGATTGACCATTCCACTGGTTTTCAATAACGGGCCACAACTATCAACATGATGATATTATTGCTGAAAGTTAATCTTTACGTTTTTGAGAAACTCACCCAAAGTACCTACATTTACTGGGTGGGAGGGGTGGTCCAAAATAGGGGAGGGTTGTCAAACTTATATTTTTGCTTTGGGGAACGTTGTGTTTATGTTATTTTTTTATTAGGCACACGGGAGGGTAGTGCATTTTTCCCCTTGGTTTACATTTCGCTCTTCTGCTCGTATTTCCCCTATTAACAACGGCTTGACTTACTTTTGATATTACCCTAATAAAGTTGAGAAACATTTGATGCTATTATAAAGCTTTAGCTACTGCAGGCCTACGATATGAAGGCAGTGCGCCTCCGACGCGCCAATGGACTCCGACGGTTGAAATTCAGGTGAGGACGACTGTTTCAGGTCGACCAGAGTTACTCCTATAAATCAAACGGTATAATGCTCATCTTTATACAAAACATTTGAATCGAAAATGTATCAATTACACCTTCTGTACATCTATATAGAAGACGCAGTAGCCATCTGACATAAAGAAATGCATTTCTGTGTTGTAGCATGCCATTGGCATACAGTATCGCTCTCTGGGGTTAGGCCTAAGCTTCTCTTTCTTAATATAGGATATGGACACACCTACTCATTCAAGGGTTTCTTTATTTTACTTTTAATAACACAAAAAAAATTAAAATTAAAAAATATGAGATTCTTCAAAGTAGCCATTCTTTGCACACTCTCAACCAGCTTCATGAGGTAGTCACCTGGAATGCATTTCAATTAACAGGTGTGCCTTCTTAAAAGTTAAGGAAAGAAAGTCCACAAATTAAAGCATTTGAGCCAATCAGTTGTGTTGTGACAACCTAGGGGTGGTATATAAAAGAGAGACCTATTTGGTACACGACCAAGTCCATATTATGGCAAGAACAGCTCAAATAAGTAAAGAGAAATGACACTCCATCATTACTTTAAGACATGAAGATCAATAAATATGAAACATTTCAAGAACTTTGAAAGTTTCTTCAAGTGAAGTCGCAAACACCATAAAACACTATGATGAAACTGGCTCTCATGAAGACCGTCACAGGAATGGAACCCCAGAGTTACCTCTGCTGCAGAGGATAAATTCATTAGAGTTACCAGCCTCAGATTATAGCCCAAATAGATGCTTCAGAGTTCAAGTAACAGACATCTCAACATCAACTGTTCAGAGGAGACTGCGTGAATCAGGCCTTCATGGTTGAATTGTTGCAAAGAAACCACGGCTAAAGGACACCAATAAGAAGAGATTTAATTGGGTCAAGAAACACAAGCTATGAACATTAGACCGGTGGAAATACAGTGGGGAGAACAAGTATTTGATACACTGCCGATTTTGCAGGTTTTCCTACTTGCAAAGCATGTAGAGGTCTGTAATTTGTATCATAGGTACACTTCAACTGTGAGAGACAGAATCTAAAACAAATATTCAGAAAATCACATTGTATGATTTTTAACTAATTAATTTGCATTTCTTCCGGGTTGGAGGCGCGCTGTGTTAAGAAGCAGTGCGGCTTGGTTGGGTTGTGCTTCGGAGGACACATGGCTTTCGACCTTGGTCTCTCCCGAGCCTGTACGGGAGTTGTAGCGATGATACAAGATAGTAATTACTAGAGATTGGATACCACGGAAATTGGGGAGAAAGGGGGGTAATATGTATTTTAATTTATTTTTTTAAGTACAAGTACTTGGAAAAGCTACTCAATTACAGTAACAAGTGTATTTGTAATTAGTTAATTCCTCTGGTTAAAAGTATTACATATTAAATTGTATACAATAATTTAACATGTATACTTACGCTACAATATGACTCCTGGGCCTGATCAATGCTTGTAAAGGCAGTCTTCTTTCCAACTCGTTACTGGTGGTGGGAGAAACTCTCAGGACAATGTTGTCTTTAGTATCTGGGGGACAAAGACGTACCAAGGTTTTAGGGGTCATTTGAGACACTACCTTCAGTTCAATATGTACAGTTGAAGTCGGAAGTTTACATACACTTTAGCCAAATACATTTATACTCAGTTTTTCACAATTCCTGACATTTAATCCTAGTAAAAATTACCTGTTTTAGGTCAGTTGGATAACCACTTTATTTTAAGAATGTGAAATGTTAGAATAATAGTAGAGAGAATGATTTATTTCAGCTTTAATTTCTTTCATCACATTCCCAGTGGGTCAGAAATGTACATACACTCAATTAGTATTTGGTAGCATTGCCTTTAAATTGTTTAACTTGGGTCAAACGTTTTGGGTAGCCTTCCACAAGCTTCCCACAATAAGTTGGGTGAATTTTGGCCCATTCCCATTCAGAGCAGGTGTAACTGAGTCAGGTTTGTAGGCCTTCTTGCTCACACACGCTTTTTCAGTTCTGCCCACAAATTTTCTATGGGATTGAGGTCAGGGCTTTGTGATGGCCACTCCAATACCTTGACTTTGTTTTCCTTAAGCCATTTTGCCACAACTTTGGAAGTATGCTTGGAGTCATTGTCCATTTGGAAGACCAATTTGCAGCAGGTAGCCTAGTGGTTAGAGCATTGGACTAGTAACCAAAAGGTTGAAAGATCAAATCCCTGAGCTGACAAGGTGAAAATCAATCATTCTGCCCCTGAACAAGGCAGTTAACCCCCTGTTCCTAGGCCATTGAAAATAAGAATTTGTTCTTAACTGACTTGCGTAGTTAAATAAAAAGGTAAAATCAATAAAACTAACATTTGTGACCAAGCTTTAACTTCCTGACTGATGTCTTGAGATGTTGCTTCAATATATTGACATAAATTTCCACCCTCATGATGCCATCTATTTTGAGAAGTGCACCAGTCCCTCCTGCAGCAAAGCACACCCACAACATGATGCTGCCACCCCCGTGCTTCACGGTTGGGATGGTGTTCTTTGGCTTGTAAGCCTCCCCCTTCTTCCTCCAAACATAATGATGGTCATTATGGCCAAACAGTTCTATTTTTGTATCATCAAACCAGAGGACATTTTTCCAAAAAGTATGATCTTTGTCCCCATGTGCAGTTGCAAGCGGTAGTCTGGCTTTTTTATGGCGGTTTTGGAGCAGTGGCTTCTTCCTTGTTGAGCGGCCTTTCAGGTTATGTCGATATAGGACTCGTTTTACTGTGGATATAGATACTTTTGTACCCGTTTCCTCCAGCATCTTCACAAGGTCCTTTACTGTTGTTCTGGGATTGATTTGCACTTTTCGCACCAAAGTACGTTCCTCTCTTGGAGACAGAATGCGTCTCCTTCCTGAGCGGTATGACGGCTGCGTGGTCCCATGGTGTTTATACTTGCGTACTATTGTTTGTACAGATGAACGCGGTACCGTCGGGCATTTGGAAATTGATCCCAAGGATGAACCAGACTTGTGGAGGTCTACAATTTTTTTTTCCTGAGGTCTTGGCTGATGCCTTTTGATTTTCCCATGAAGTCAAGCAAAGAGGCACCGAGTTTGAAGGTAGGCCTTGAAATACATCCACAAGTACACCTCTAATTGACTCAAATGATGTCAATTAGCCTATCAGAAGCTTCTAAAGCCATGACATAATTTTCTGGAATTTTCCTAGCTGTTAAAAAAACCACAGTCAATTTAGTGTATGTGAACTTCTGACCCACTGGAATTGCGATACAGTGAATTATAAATGAAATAATCTGTCTGTAAACAGTTGTTGGAAAAATGACTTGTGTCATGCACAAAGTAGATGTCCTAACCAACTTGCCAAAACTATAGTTTGTTAACAAGAAATTTGTGGAGTGGTTGAAAAACGAGTTTTAATGACTCAATGACTGAGAAAATATGTAATTATGATAGCTAGGTCTATTTAACCTGAATGGATCATTAGTCATGTTAGCTAGCTAGCTTTTTACTCACCGTTTTTGGTCAGCCACAACGCCTTTCCCATTTGTCCAGCAAAAAGTAATTCCATTCAGCGCTGGCTGCACGGTACGCTAGACTTGCTAAACAGCTGCAACCATCCTCATTGACAAGCTTACCTCATCACTTTGACCTTCTGGATTTGGCGGGAGAATTAACGCAGCATCAATAACCTAGCGTTAACAACCCAACCATGCTCTTTGTGAAGAAAGCAACCCAACTGACTGACCCAATACCTGCCACCACCAGTCATCCAAACAACCCTGCATTTTGTGTAGTGTAATGTAGTGCATATGAATATATTTAAGGGGAGAAATACAGGTTAAATATGTAGTCTACACAATTTCCCAATTACTGTTTGCATGGTCAAATAAGGGGCAAATTATATATTTTTTTATTATTGGAAATAGATTGACATGCATGTACAGTACCAGTCAAACATTTGGACACACCTACTCATTCCAGGGTTTTTCTTTATTTTTACTATATTTCTACATTGTAGGTTAGTAGTGAAGACATCACAACTATGAAATAACACATATGGAATCATGTAGTAACCAGAAAAGTGTTAAACAAATCAAAGTAACCACTCTTTGCATTCTCTCAACCAGCTTCACCTGTAATGCTTTTTCTACAGTCTTGAAGGAGTTCCCACATATGCTGAGCACTTGTTGGCTGCTTTTCCTTCACACTGCGGTCCAACTCATCCCAATTGGGTTGAGGTTGGGTGACTGTGGAGGCCAGGTCATCTGATGCAGCACTCCATCACCCTCCTTCTTGGTCAAATATCCGTCACTTCCTCAGTTTCATTCCCATGTCTGCATTGATGTTGTTTTTGTTTCTCTTGTCCAGATGCTGTTCTTGCTTTGTTTCATGTCTATTATTTATTAAATCAGCACCTTGTACTTGCATCCCATCTCCCAGCGTCTGTAGTTACTGAACTGTTACACTTACACAGTCTGGAGGTGTGTTGGGTCATTGTCCTGTTGAAAAACAAATGATAGTCCCACTAAGCGTAAACCATATGGGATGGCGTATCGCTACACGTGCAGAGATCATCCGTACACCTTCTATGCGTCTCACAAAGACATGTTGTTTGGAACCAAAAATCTCACATTTGGATTTATCAGACCAAAGGACAGATTTCCACCGCTCTAATGTCCATTACTCGTGTTTCTTGGCTCAATCTAGTCTTCTTATTGGTGTCCTTTAGTAGTGGTTTCTTTGCAGCAATTTGATCATGAAGGCCTGATTCAAGCAGTCTCCTCTGAACAGTTGATGTTGAGATGTTTCTGTTTCTTGAACTCTGTGAAGCAGTTATTTGGGCTGCAATTTCAGAGGTGCAGTTAACTTTAATGAAATTATTCTCTGCAGCAGAGTTATCTCTGGGTCTTCCTTTCCTGTGGCGGTCCTCATGAGAGACAGTTTCATCATAGCACTTGATGGTTTTTGCGACTGTACAAATTTTCCAGATTGACTGACCTTCATGTCTTAAAGTAATGATGGACTGTCGTTTCTCTTTGCTTATTTGAACTTTTCTTGACATAATATGGACTTGGTCTCTTACCAAAAAGGGCTAGCTTCTGTATACCACCCCTACCTTGTCACAACACAACTGATTGGCTCAAACACATTAAGAAGGAAAGAAATTCCACAAATTAACTTTTAAGAAGGCACACCTGTTAATTGGAATGCATTCCAGGTGACTCCCTCATGAAGTTGGTTAAGAGAATGCTGAGTGTGCAAAGTTGTCATCAAGGCAAAGGGTGGCTATTTAGAAGAATCTCAAATGTAAAATATATTTTGATGTGTTTAACACTTTTTTTGGTTACGACATAATTCCATTTGTGGGATTTCATAGTGTTGATGTCTTCACTAATATTCTACAATGTAGAAAACAAGAGAAACCCATGAATGAGTAGGTGTGTCCAAACTTTTGACTGGTACTGTATATTATTAGGCTAGTGCGTAAAATGTCAAATTCATAGCATGGCGCTCCATTGTGCCTCCGGAATAATTTATGATCATAGAAATTATAGCGGTTGAAATCTAATTCATGAGAAATGGAAACGTGTTGACTCTACCGAGAGTCGCTTCGCTTTATTAGGAAAATGTATGTCAGACAAACAACGCTATCCCCGTGCCAATGAACGGAAGATAACCCCTTTATAATTATTCCAAAAAGAAAGTCTTTAAAAGTGAAGTTGGTGGTAGCCCTACCTGTCTGCGTTGAGGAGAGTTCGAGTCCGGGATCCACCGAATGAAACGGAATTTGAGTATTCATGGTGCGATTCCGGTAGCCTAACCTCGGAGAAACTATGTCATTAGGCTAACTGATACACATTAAATTAAATATGGTTCCCCGAAACGGAGTCGGACCATGGTCTTCCAATAGACACTGACGCACTGTCCTTTGACATGTTCATCATAGCGGTATTCGTGGGTGGGGTTTTGAAATTCGATTGGTTATGAGTAAGACAGCATTACATAATAAAACGCCTATTGATTATTGATTGGTGGAGTGGTGAAATCAAATCTGTGGGGGAAAAAATGCTCGCCTATTTAACTGAACAGGTCTAATCCAAGATGACAAAGAGATGATCATAGGCTAGATTTCAAATAATCTAATATACTGGAATATTTACATACACAAGTCTGTACAGATCTCTTGATTGCATGTCAGTGGATTACATACATAAAGATGCATAGCTGTGAAGTCTATCCATCTGAAGTGATCTTGTCCAGGATATACTTTTGTAAATAACATGTAGGCGACAGTAGTAGAGAAGAGTGTACTTTTTTCATTTATACATGTCCTTTTTATTGATTTTGAAGGAACACGTCACATTCCCCTCCTATGCTCTCTTAAACCCCAAATCATGCAGCAAAGGAATGACATCCCATGAGAGAAACTATGGAAACTAGACATTATTTGTTTACATTTCCTATACATAAAAAAAAAACGGACAGTGGAGTCGTTTTTTTTGGCTATGATAATGAAATCAATAATATTCCATTTACTGGACAACCATCCCAGCTGCATGAAAACGCTGGTGTTCCAAGTCTTCTTTTTGCAGTTCGACACAGATTGTCAGATCTCACAACACCTGCATAGACGCCCGGCATTTTGCCTTCAAAATAAAAGTCGGCGGTATGACGCTATGTGTAAACGATTTTTTATTTTTTTCAGCTTTGAATAGTGCATGATGTTAAAATGATGTAAAAAATATAACTACATGTGTGTAAATTCTAAACGAAAGACACAGACTACATTATATAAGATAGATAATATTATAAGGTTTAGCACATTGAGGAAAGGTTGGAGTTTAAGTAAATTAATGTCAAGAACATAATAATAGCCTACTGGTAAAAAAAAAAAATACAAATACATACAAATTTAAATAATAAAAAAACATTTTATTCTGACTGTAAGATTATTGTTTATTTACTGGTGCTATTGTTCAAGGGATGCAATTTTGAAATGTAATGTTTAAGAAAAGTCACTATTTTTGTTCTACTGCACAAACAAAATGCACTGTACAGGAAAAATTATTGATTGTGTGTCCATAAAACCAGGGTTCAGCCTACACACTAGAGTCCCTAGTCCAGTCTACTCACTAGAGTCCCTAGTCCAGTCTACTCACTAGAGTCCCTAGTCCAGTCTACTCACTAGAGTCCCTAGTCCAGTCTACTCACTAGAGTCCCTAGTCCAGTCTACTCACTAGAGTCCCTAGTCCAGTCTACTCACTAGAGTCCCTAGTCCAGTCTACTCACTAGAGTCCCTAGTCCAGTCTACTCACTAGAGTCCCTCGTCCAGTCTACTCACTAGAGTCCCTCGTCCAGTCTACTCACTAGAGTCCCTCGTCCAGTCTACTCACTAGAGTCCCTAGTCCAGTCTACTCACTAGAGTCCCTCGTCCAGTCTACTCACTAGTCCCTAGTCCAGTCTACTCACTAGAGTCCCTAGTCCAGTCTACTCACTAGAGTCCCTAGTCCAGTCTACTCCATAGAGTCCCTAGTCCAGTCTACTCCATAGAATCCCTAGTCCAGCCTACTCACTAGAGTCCCTCGTCCAGTCTACTCACTAGAGTCCCTAGTCCAGTCTACTCACTAGAGTCCCTAGTCCAGTCTACTCCCTAGAGTCCCTCGTCCAGCCTACTCACTAGAGTCCCTCGTCCAGCCTACTCACTAGAGTCCCTCGTCCAGCCTACTCACTAGAGTCCCTAGTCCAGTCTACTCACTAGAGTCCCTAGTCCAGTCTACTCACTAGAGTCCCTAGTCCAGTCTACTCACTAGAGTCCCTAGTCCAGTCTACTCACTAGAGTCCCTAGTCCAGTCTACTCACTAGAGTCCCTAGTCCAGTCTACTCACTAGAGTCCCTAGTCCAGTCTACTCACTAGAGTCCCTAGTCCAGTCTACTCACTAGAGTCCCTAGTCCAGTCTACTCACTAGAGTCCCTAGTCCAGTCTACTCACTAGAGTCCCTCGTCCAGTCTACTCACTAGAGTCCCTCGTCCAGTCTACTCACTAGAGTCCCTCGTCCAGTCTACTCACTAGAGTCCCTAGTCCAGTCTACTCACTAGAGTCCCTCGTCCAGTCTACTCACTAGTCCCTAGTCCAGTCTACTCACTAGAGTCCCTAGTCCAGTCTACTCACTAGAGTCCCTAGTCCAGTCTACTCCATAGAGTCCCTAGTCCAGTCTACTCCATAGAATCCCTAGTCCAGCCTACTCACTAGAGTCCCTCGTCCAGTCTACTCACTAGAGTCCCTAGTCCAGTCTACTCACTAGAGTCCCTAGTCCAGTCTACTCCCTAGAGTCCCTCGTCCAGCCTACTCACTAGAGTCCCTCGTCCAGCCTACTCACTAGAGTCCCTCGTCCAGCCTACTCACTAGAGTCCCTCGTCCAGTCTACTCACTAGAGTCCCTCGTCCAGTCTACTCCCTAGAGTCCCTAGTCCAGTCTACTCCCTAGAGTCCCTAGTCCAGTCTACTCACTAGTCCAGTCTACTCACTAGAGTCCCTAGTCCAGTCTACTCACTAGAGTCCCTCGTCCAGTCTACTCACTAGAGTCCCTCGTCCAGTCTACTCACTAGAGTCCCTCGTCCAGTCTACTCACTAGAGTCCCTAGTCCAGTCTACTCACTAGAGTCCCTAGTCCAGTCTACCCACTAGAGTCCCTAGTCCAGTCTACCCACTAGAGTCCCTCGTCCAGTCTACTCACTAGAGTCCCTCGTCCAGTCTACTCACTAGAGTCCCTCGTCCAGTCTACTCACTAGAGTCCCTAGAATACAAATCGGTTTAAACAAAATGCTAGGTCATAGGAAATGTTGCTGGACTTTTACTGTGGTCAAACAGCTTAAATGTGGTGCTTGGAAACTATACGGTACAAATATAGCACTTTACAGGAAAAACGATTCATACGGAATAACACCTAGAATGATGCTGGCCTTTCTCCACCCATTCCATTGATCACAATGCAAATCACTGTATATGTAATACATATTGGCAACACTCTGTATTATTCAGAACACCATTAAATGACTCCATATATACATTCTACAGACACCCCTGAGTATTTCCTATAATACTTTTACTGTGGCACCCAGAATATGTGTTGCTCTATAGGCAAAAAGGTATTCCATTTGCGTTGATTTGCATTGGGAACATTTATTTGACCTTAGAACATATATATATATATTTTTTTTTACAAATGTAATGCAAATGCAACTTAAATATGAACAAATATGAATCATTGTTAATGTTTAGACAATAGTTGTTCATATATCATGAATAAATACAAGTTTTTCACACTTTATATAATATTACGTGGGGGACTTTTATTTTGAAAGTTTCTCAAATTCCGCAACACGGAAGTACTTTTTTTTTTTTTGTGTTGCTGACGACAAGCTGGTGACTCCTAGTTACAGGGCGGCAGCTTCGATCGCACATGGCAGACGACAAAAGGGTTGTGTTTCAGCTCGCAAAGCGGTTCACAAATATATTCAGAACACACTATGCAGCCGGTCTGTATACCTCAGTGTTGTGTGCAGCCTGTCCGAGTGGTGAGATGCCTTTGGATATACGGCGTAAAAAACAACATTAATTTATTGGGTTAGGCTGAAAGGCTGTTAAATTGAGCATCCCACTGCTACTGTTCTAGATGACTGTTGGGAATATACAAGTAGACAAGGCAGTGGTTTTGGTTGGACAGTTGGAAAAACTTGCTGATGAGAGTGGTTGGAGGTTGGCCCTTCCGTGGTGATTAAGGTCTGTTCCTCCATGGTTATAGTTAGTTAGCTCGTAGATTTAGCAAAAGCAGAGTGGGTAGCCACTTTGTCGATGTGCACAAGAGTAACTAACTTGGCACTTTTGCTAACCTTGCCTGGTGGGTTCTTCTAGATTTAGCGAACTGACGTTAACTAGCTCAATCTAGTCAAGTAGCCAACAAACATTCAACACTGAAACTAAAAAGTTGATTTCCTTGCTCAAGTATGGGGATGTGCTTACCGTGCCTTGGTGGACCTGGAAACGACTTGTCCACCACACCAGATCGAGTAAGTAGCTTGTTACAGTAGCTAGGTTCATTATTAGCTTGGTTGCTGCCGGTAACTAGCGAGCTACACTTTATATATATTGCCAGCTGTGTATGTATATACACACACACACACACACACAATTGTCTGTTTCAGGTCAACATCGTAAACAAATTGTACATATATTTGGATTCCAAAATGAAACAATGTAACATAAAACAGCATAACCAATAAACACCAAAACATTAAGAATTATACGTTCCCATTCAGATTTCTGCTCTTCATTTCTCATTGCTTTAATATTTTTTTTTTCCTCATTAATTTCATTTAACATTATACTTTTTTAATTTAAATTTTCCTCCCACTCAACATGTTCTGCTTCCTTCCCAGGAGACAAGGAGACGTGAGCTGGCAGAGGCCGCTGAGAAGAGACAGAAAGAGGTATGACTGTTTTGGACAAGTTGTTATGACAACCATATACGGTGGTTTACACTGGTACAGCAAAGGGCTGGTTTCCCGGACACAGATTAAGCCTAGTCCAGGATTGAAAAGCATTTTCCATGGAGATTCACTGTTAAATTATTCTTCTTTTTTTTCAGTCCAGGACTAGGATTAATTTGTGTCCAGGAAACCAGCCCTATATAGCCCACACATGGTGGTCCTGTGTGGCTCAATTGGATTAGGGTGTGGTGAGGTTGTGGGGTCAGTTCCCGCAGGGATCCTGTACACCACTGTACCATGAGTCATTTAGCTGGGATGAGGGTCTTCTAAGTGGCGTACTGTAGACAACCACTGAACAGTCAGTAGAGCTGGGCGATACGGACACAAATCCATATTGTGATAAATTGCCTGAATTTATGCGATAAAGTTTATAACATTTAATGTCCACCATTTGTACAAAAAAAATGTTATCCTTTAAACTACTACTAGTTGTATGGTTGTAGCCATCTATTGTTCCATGAACAATCAGTCATATTAGAAAACATTTAATTTCAAAACACATTTCTCTAGTTATAGGCTACTTATCGTAATGAACGATATCCGCCAAAATGCCTGTGATAAGTGATCGGTATGGTTTATTTGTCCCGACTCTACCAGTTCATCTCAGCAGCCAGCCACTCTCCCAGTCTTGTTATTCGTATAGAAGAGCTTCCTGAGACAGAGTGGAGTCTGCTGGGAGAAGAGAGAAGGCATCTCATTACCTTTCCCTTTTACCACTATCGTGTTAACTGACCGAAAACCCCTACTGCGCTGGCTCCAATCCCTTCCCAGTACGGTTCCAGCAGCTACAGATGTAGGATCTTAATGTGATCACCCAGAACTTGCTGTATATTTGAGATTTAAAAAGTCTTCTGAAGTTTGTAATTTCCACTGTGATATTTCAGACTCGATTTTCCCCTTACGAAAAAAGTATCAACTCCTACAAAAAAAAAAAATCAATTTAATTATAATACACATAATAATTCACTTTTTCTGTTGCTGCGTGATAATGTTCAGGCTGTAGCAAACTGGCTCAAATTTAGATCCTACATCTGTACGGTAGATGTGCCGTGTAACCAGGTCAGCACACTGCAGCTCGGCTTGATTTCGGCTCCGTAGTGTGAAAAGGTTAGCCGAATATAACGAGCCTTGAACCAAGAAATCCAATCTAGAAATTCAATCTATGGTGTTTTGTACCCTTTGTTGCAAGGCTACTAAAGTCTCTTCAATCATAATGTTTAGTAGCTCCTCATAAGACTGTTGGGTATTTTTTATTTTTTTACTGTTATACAGAAATTCTTCAGTCAAAGCCAATTGTATCCAACCCATAAAACATGTCATCCTACTAAAGCATCGAGGTGAGTATGAAGACCGTGTTCTTAAGCTCCATGTTTTGACTCGGCTGGTATTTCCTCCCACCACCCACACGACCCACCTCTCACTTCTGGTGCTGCACACTTTGTCATTCTGTCTTAACTTTATTTTAAACGTTCCTTACCCTAGTTCCAGATCTGTTTGTGCTGTCTTGCCAGCTCCAATGGTTATTGTCACTCCGTTGACCACAGGATTTGGCAAGACGGCACAAACAGATCTGGAACCAGGATATAACTTATGCTTTTCCCCGACACAACAACACTATATACTGGAGCTTAATGCCTCAAACAGATCTGGGACCAGGCCTCTTGCCACATTGGAGGTCATATAATCCAGCATGTGTCAAACAGCTGGCAACTGGTTTCCCACTAGATAGCACAGCCACAAAGTCAAAATTGGCTAAATTGTAAAATTCATGAAAGGGAAAAAAATCTAATTTTTGTTGTCTTAATTTAAGGTAAGGCATAAGGTTAGCATTGTGGTTATGGTTAGGTTTAAAATAATATTTTAAGAAGATAAATTGTAGAAATACGTGGTGTTTATGACTTTGTGCTTGTGGTAACTAGTGACGACATGGCAACGGCTATCTGTCTGCATGAACTGTACTGAATGTTTTTTTATTTATTTTTTTATTTTACCGTTATTTTACCAGGTAAGTTGACTGAGAACACGTTCTCATTTGCAGCAACGACCTGGGGAATAGTTACAGGGGGGAGGAGGGGGATGAATGAGCCAATTGTAAACTGGGGATTATTAGGTGACCATGATGGTTTGAGGGCCAGATTGGGAATTTAGCCAGGACACCGGGGTTAACACCCCTACTCTTACGATAAGTGCCATGGGGTCTTTAATGACCTCAGAGAGTCAGGACACCCGTTTAACATCCCATCCAAAAGACCTCACCCTACACAGGGCAGTGTCCCCAATCACTGCCCTGGGGCATTGGGATATTTTTTAGACCAGAGGAAAGAGTGCCTCCTACTGGCCCTCCAACACCACTTCCAGCAGCATCTGGTCTCCCATCCAGGGACTGACCAGGACCAACCCTGCTTAGCTTCAGAAGCAAGCCAGTAGTGGTATGCAGGGTGGTATGCTGTCTCTCAGGAAGTCTGACAACTGGCTGCCCTGCCCAATGGCGAGCACTATCCTCTTTCAGGAAGTCTGACAACTGGCTGCCCTGCCCAATGGCGAGCACTATCCTCTCTCAGGAAGTCTGATAACTGGCTGCCCTGCCCAATGGCGAGCACTATCCTCTCTCAGGAAGTCTGATAACTGGCTGCCCTGCCCAATGGCGAGCACTATCCTCTTTCAGGAAGTCTGACAACTGGCTGCCCTGCCCAATGGCGAGCACTATCCTCTCTCAGGAAGCTCAGTTTGATTTGCAACCCTTCTGTATCTAGCGTTTAACCGTACAAATAGAATTACGTTCAACATAATATTTCTAGTCAGATCATGACATGCACATGTAGGCCTGTATTCTAGTAAAACTCTTGTCTGTAAATTCTCTCAATTATACGAGACCCATTTCTGAAAAGATCAATAAAGTGAACTGAAGATGATGAGTTTCAACTGAACACATAAGAGACGTTAGACTTGTAACAGTGTAGTCAACACTATGGGCCCTGGTCTAAAGTAGTGCACTATATAGGGAATAGAGTGCCAGTGGGGACAGAGCCGTGTGTCTGTAGCTGCCATTCTGACCTCTCCATCTCCTCTTAGACAACCTACAGGGGTGTCAAAAACCCCCAAGCAGTTGAGAGAAATAAAAAGAATAAGGAGATGGAGAAACAAGAGATGAGACCGTCTCCGCCTGGAGAAGAAGGAGGAGGAGGAGGGCTGAAGGTTAGTCCTCATATTTTCAACACAGATTATGTCATGTCACAGTCTGCCTGCAACTTCAGGAGGTAAGTCTCTTAACGAATCAGCACACCTTTGAGAAAGGCAAGACGGCCTAACCTTGTATTCTTTGCTGGCTTATATATATTCCTTTTTAAATAATGAATGAATCATATAGGTCATTTGTTTTGAGCTAGAATAGTTAAAGGATGTAGGCCAAAACATAAAGGCGTTTTAATGTCTCCGACTACATGAATGACTGAATCTGCTTTATTTATGCCACGTCCCACTTGTTGTTCGAATGTTTCCTGTTTCTCTCAACAGGTCATTTATTTGTCTACGAGTATGCTTTTCCCCTTTTTGAGGAGATGCGTGAGCTGTGTCTATTCCATCCTTTAATACCATGTTTTCTTCTGTTTTGTAGTGGCAGGTAGGCTAAAGATAGACATGGAGAGATCCTGGACGTTTCAATGTAGACTGAGGTTCAGCTAACAACATGAAGATGGTACCAGTTGACTTAAAGGCTTTTTTTTTTTTTTTTTTAAATATCAGCCCTTATACTAGATTTTTTATTTTTAAATGCAAGCTTTTTTTAGAGGCGATTGTGTGTCTGCATCTCTCAACTTCGTAGGATAGTTTGCCGGGCTTCGACGCTGGTAAAATAAATAAATAAAAGATTCTGCTGCCCAATGTTGGCCGTGTGAATCACAGGACATGCCTCCCTTAATGCCAAGATATACAAGAGAATATGCAAGCCAGCCAATGGAGCTTTAGAACAGACAGGGTGGCGTAGCTATGAATAGAATATAAACACTCAGAGGAAATATGCTCTCACACTACATCGATAAACTGTACCAGGCGTTTTGCAGTGAACTCTCTCTCTTTGTGTTCTCTTTGTCCTCTCGCCTTTCTTTCTCTCAGCCATTTCCACTTTGCCAGCTTTAACACCATGGCGCTTACTTCTTTTGCAATTGTTTCAGACATTTTGAACTTTGAGGAATATTCTTGTGATCTATTTACTGTATAGTATATTTTCCTTCTAAAATTATTTTATGCAACAAAGTCCTTTTTACTGTTCAAAATAGGCCTAGATGATTCAAATGTCATTTTCTATTGTAGATCAGTGTGAAAAGAACTACGTTTCCCATAGCTACTGATGAACCACATGTGAACGTTTTAGAGTTCCCGCACCAGCACTATTCAGTTGACTTTTCTATTGTAGATCAGTGTGAAAAGAACTACGTTTCCCATAGCTACTGATGAACCACATGTGAACGTTTTAGAGTTCCCGCACCAGCACTATTCAGTTGACTTTTCTATTGTAGATCAGTGTGAAAAGAACTACGTTTCCCATAGCTACTGATGAATGTTTTAGAGTTCCCGCACCAGCACTATTCAGTTGACTTCACTTTAGTGTTTGATTTTCATATGTCTGTGCAATATAAGTTATTTGCTACACGTTGTATTGGTTTGTAATGTATGAAGAAAATGCTATATTTTAAATGAGGTAAGAAGTTTGAGTCGTGAAAGCCTGATGAAAGTGTTTTTTTTATGCATGAATATTTCTTCTTTTTTTCCTCTCATTTCAACCTGTTCAGTAATATTGTTGTCATGACAATGTTCCAGGAATTATTTTATCCAAACATACACCGGTGTCACAATGTTCTTTCTTGGGTATGCAGTCTGTTGTCAGGATGGTAATAGGACTACCGTTATTCACCAGGTTTCGGTCCATTTCAGTTCAGGAAGTACACTGAAATTACAATTATCTGCAATGCTTTTCAATGAGGAATTTTTTTGGGGGATTTACTTTCTGAATTTAAATAGAATTGACCCCAACCCTGTCATCCACTGGGGCGTACCTGTCCACGATGATACCTGCAGATCTGTCATCCACTGGGGCGTACCTGTCCACGATGATAACTCTGCAGATCTGTCATCCACTGGGGCGTACCTGTCCACGATGATAACTCTGCAGATCTGTCATCCACTGGGGCGTACCTGTCCACGATGATAACTCTGCAGATCTGTCATCCACTGGGGCGTACCTGTCCACGATGATAACTCTGCAGATCTGTCATCCACTGGGGCGTACCTGTCCACGATGATAACTCTGCAGATCTGTCATCCACTGGGGCGTACCTGTCCACGATGATAACTCTGCAGATCTGTCATCCACTGGGGCGTACCTGTCCACGATGATAACTCTGCAGATCTGTCATCCACTGGGGCGTACCTGTCCACGATGATAACTGCAGATCTGTCATCCACTGGGGCGTACCTGTCCACGATGATAACTCTGCAGATCTGTCATCCACTGGGGCGTACCTGTCCACGATGATAACTCTGCAGATCTCAGAAGGAAATGGGAAGAGAGCCTGAACCAGCAGGTGTTATTGTGCACTTGGAAGTATTGCATTTATACCTGCCTTGCTTTTTATACTTGAGGTTTCTTCTTCCTATACCCACCTAGTGCTTCAAAGGCTCTTGCCACTTTGAGGTGCATGAAGTCACGCCAATGTCATTTTGTTGAAATAAAGTTGTCAGATGACTGTTGTTTATGACCTTTTGACCTGGGGCAATTGTGCACCGCCTTATGGGACTCCCGATCACGGCCGGTTGTGATACAGCCCAGGATCGAACCAGGGTCTGTAGTGATGCCTCTAGCACTGAGGTGCAGTGCCTTAGACCGCTGAGCATAACAATGTGTTTATAAATAATGTAAAATAATAAACAATTTGTCACATACACCGGAAAGGTGCAGTTTACAGGGTCAGCCATAGTACAGCACCCCTGGAGCAAATTAGGGTTATAAGTGCCTTGCGCAAGGGCACATTAACAGATTATTCACCTTGTCGGCTCGGGTATTCAAACCGTCAACCTTTCGGTTACTGGCCCAACACTAACCACTAGGCTACCTGCCACCCTTTATGATGGACACACAAATCAAATCAGAGTTAATTGGTCACGTACACAGATATATATATATATAAAAAAAGATGCTTTTATCTTGCTCCAACAGTGCAGTAATACACATATAAACCAAAAAGTAATAGAAAGATATTAAGAAATATCAGAACGAGCAATGTCATAGTCCGGAATATACAGTGTGTGTACACTACTTGTCAAAAGTTTTAGAACACCTACTCATTCAAGGGTTTTTCTTTATTTTTACTATTTCTACTGGCCTCTTTCTAGAGCTCCGACTTCCCGATTCATCTCGAAAGCACCATAATAGCTCAGAAATGAGCGAAATGACAGGCTACTTTGACACTGACAAACTGAGAATCTGAGATCAATGAAAACCACCTCTTCTTGAGTCCATCAATAGCCAACGCCTAGTTGTGTGGAGACTATAGGAAATTATAGTCCTAAAAATGCTTTCCAGTTTCACTGATTCACCCAAAGATGTGCGGCTCACTCACTGGTGATGGCCTATGCGCGCGTCCCCGACTGTAGACTATGCCTTGTATTGTACACTCCAATAGGATATTTATCCTCTGTGGCAAACGTTTAGGCGTTCTCATGGTGTAGTAGGCTATTCTGAATTATTAAATGTATTTCTGAACAGACAGCAGTAACTCTATAACTTTGGCACATTTATTTCAATTTCTCATGCGTGCTTCAGCTCCTCCAGAACCCTTCGTATGATTCTATAAGGGGAATGATGAAGTGCGACGCTGGAGAGATGAGAGTTGCAGGCTCATGTCTATCAGAGCAGAGAGAGAGATTTTAGAAAGGGAATCTCATTCTAGTTTGGTGAGAGATACACAGGGGGGGGGGGATTAAGGATGAGGCAACTCAAATGAACTTTGTTCGTTTTTATTAGAACTTTACATTGTAAAAAGTGACACTTATTTTTCATGCCACGAGAGGTACCAGATCCGGCCAAATAGGGTTCGGAACGAAACAGTCCAAAGCGTAGAGGTGCCGGATCTTGTCCCGACAGGATTCGGCTCAATTTAAGCACTTGAACTTGTGTTCCTCCACCTTTCCTTAGCTCTGTTGTGGATTGTGTTTCTGTACGCCAATGGAAAGTCGACAAAACAAAGAGCAAACCAGCCATATATTGAATACATGGAATTGGATTGGGATGGTACTGATGAATGAATCAGGCACACAATCTGCTTATTTTTGAAATATTTTTTTGAAATCAGGTATCAAATTTGATTTTTAATATTGGTTGGTGAAATATGCTTAAAATGAGTCATTTCCCATAATTCTGTACCTTTGGATAGTTGCACTTCCAATTTTGATCATCATGATTTTAGTGACTGCAAAGAAAATGTATAGATCTACTGGGATTTTTAAAATACAAAACTAACTTCCTGTGGACACAAGAGACAAGTATAGTCGCGTTAATCTTTTTTGTTGTTGCAAGCAGTCGTGTTCTTTTGATGAATGTATTTATGTTTTAAAAAGACAACTACATTTTGAAAATCCATTTCCTGTTTTGCAACAGCTCTGTAGGTCTTATGGACGCTGTTTTGAAACTCGACAACCTTGTTCCAAAAAAACTAGTAGGTAAAGACAGTTGTTTCCTGATTGAAATAGTACAAGAGTACACCACGAGGGACTCGTTTCTCTACCAGCAGGTTGCGGGAGGACCACAGTGCGTCCTTCAGACACGTGAGGGTGGGCCAGAGCTTTGTGGAGGCCTTCGGCCCACCCCATAACAGCACGAGCTGGGGCGTTAGGTCTTCCCCTGCTGGCGGACATGAGATCAGGGCCTGTTTTCTTCCACAGGTCCCTGGCGGGTCTCCCAGAGAACATATATTTTCTTATGGAAAAAATGTTATTGTTGCATTTTCTTTGAAAACAGCTCATATATATTTTTGTACATCATATTATACACATAAAAACGGCATTAAAGCATCAAAAACTATTTGAATTTGTTTTGATTAAATGGGTGACTGAACACTATCTAGTGACATAGACTTGCTTAATTAAAAGCAATATCCATCATGACTATAATAAACGAACCATCCGGTTGGCTTCGTCTGCTTTTTCTTTACAACGGCAGGGGGTGCACCGTTCCTGGAGGTACTGCAATACCAGGTCGATGCGTGGAGTGGACGGAGCAAGCCCCTATTCCATCTCCCTATTCCAAAAATCAATTTAATATATGGTCCCCAGATAGGGGACGTATCAGATATTAAACTGATAAGAACAGATTTTTTTTTTTTTTGGAATAAGAATTTTATTTACATTTCTCATTGAAATACAATTACATAATCAGTGCATTACATAACATCGATTCATAAAAACAGTATCCAAAAATAGTGTAACAATATAACAATAGCAAAACTACTCAAAAAAGTGCAGTTCTGCAGAACCTGACCAGTATTATTACATTCAAGTTTAACTTGCCTCTAACAATCTCTAAAAAACAATACAAAGAATTCTATAAATACAAACATATACATATACCAAAGTGAATTCTGAATAAACCTCAGTGTATATCAAATATGTACAAAGGCTTAGCCTACATTTCAATTGGCTCTAAAAACATTTAAAGTGAAGGGTAAACCCCTTTCCATTTCTGTTTCACTGATACAATGCCCCACTTATCTATTTCGAATTGTATTCTTTTCCAAATGTCCTGTTTTATAAATTCAACTAATCCCGTCGGTGACCACTTGAGGGTGTCATTGACCGCACCACATCTGGCCTCCCAAAGTTTGGTCTTGATAAGGGACACCAGAGTCACTAATGCTAATAATTGTACCCTTTCCACATTTTTTAGTTCAAGTTTGGCTACCCCTTCATAATCAATGTTTTTTTAAATCTCAAAAAATTGTTTAATTTTTCTCCAAACCAATTTGGCAAAAGAACATTCCCATAAAACATGGGGAATTGTTTCAATTGCAAAACAATTGTCCCTGGGACAAAATTTATTCAGGGTCAAATTATGATCATATAATGTTGATCTGACCGGAAGACGTCTGTGTAAAACAAGCCAATTAAAATCTTTCAGTCTGTTATCTAAACCTTTTAATTGTGTCCGTAGCCAGGTGGAAGGCGATATTGGTAATCGGTCTCTAGGACGACAATTTTCTATTAATTTTTCGTATAGCAATCTGTGGTTGATTACGTTTTCTTTTACTCTGCAGACAGGGGTTTTCTTTGCCCATTCCACTATTTTCTTAAAATGTAATGGGATACTTTCAGCTTTTGGCTTACTATTATCCCATTCCACCATGAACCTTAACGGTACAGACAGCCAGAATTTGATTAAAATATGACATTTGTGTACAGAAGACGGCAAAATACAACAAAGGTTTGAATAGAACAACGCATCTAGTTTGAGAGGAATATGAGGGAAATCCCTTCCACCAGCCTCTATAGGCTGGTACATCCGATCTCTACGGATGTACTCATATCCCCCCCAAAAGAAATTAAACAGTGCCCGTATGAAAGTTTTCCTGAGAGACACCGGCATGGGAAACACATAGGCAAGGTGAAGTAATGAAGGCAGAATGTCCGCCTTCAGCACTAACACCTTCCCACTAAAGGATAGTCGCCTCACTTTCCACAGTCCCAATCTTTTATTAAGAGATACTAGTTTTTCTTTCCAATTAAACATGTCATCTTTAATTTCATTTCCGAAAGATATGCCGAGCACTACCATTGGTCCTGTGCACACAGTCAAACCACATAACTGATCAGTTCTCCATTTCCACGGTCCCATATATTTTATTTCTGTTTTATTCTTGTTTATCTTTGACCCAGAGGCAACAGAGAATTCATCAATGACTCTGATAGACTCTTTCAAGCTCAGGTCGTCCTGTAAATATAAAACTGTGTCGTCCGCATACTGCGAAATTTTTAGGATATCCCCTCCGGGTAAACGGATGCCTTTGATGTTGTAATTTGTCCTAATTGCGCATGCAAAAGGTTCGATATATAAAACATACAATAGAGCAGATAGAGGGTCCCCCTGCCTGACACCTCGTAATTGCTTGATGACCGTTCCCATATTCCCATTAATATTTACCCTGCTACCCACATTACTATAAAGAATTTTTACCCATTTCATAAAATTATTTCCAAACCCAAATTTTCCCATAACTCTAAATAAAAACTCATGGCTTACCATGTCAAAGGCTTTTTCCTGGTCCAAATTCACAGTAATAGCTGGCAAGTGCCTTTCCTCTAAATATGCTTGAACGTCTCTGTGCAATTGCAAGTTCCAGGTTATTTTTCTCCCCACCACACCGCATGTTTGGTCTAAACCAACAACATATGCCATGGCAGATGATAGGCGATTAGTTATGGCTTTGCTTAATAATTTATAGTCAACACACAACATTGTTAAAGGTCTCCAATTTGCTAATGTCTTGGGGTCTCCCTTTTTGTAAAGTAGAGAGATTACCCCCTCGCACATCGAACCTCCCATATGCTCCAAACCAAATATACTTCTAAACACTTCCAACAGATGACATCCAATTAAATCCCAAAAAACGATGTAAAACTCTTTAGAGAGCCCATCCACTCCTGGTACTTTGTTATCTTTCATGCTCTTCAGTGCCATATAAATTTCATCTAATTTCAATTCCCCTTCTAATTGGTCTCTAATATCTAAAGGTATCTGCACATCCACGCATTTTAAAAATTTAGTCCCCTTCTCATAATCAATTGTTTGTTTTTGAAATAGCTGAGAAAAGTGATGTGTAGCGACACCAAGCATGCCATCTCCATCCTCAACCATCTCCCCATCTTGGTCCAATAAAGCCGAAATAGTCCTCCTCTTTCCCCGTGATTTAATTTGTTTGAAAAAATATGCAGAGCACTTCTCATCATTTTCCCATTTATCCTGCTGACTTTTAAACATGAAGTCTCGAGCTTTCTTTTCAAAAAAAGCATGCTGCTTTTTCTGTAGGATACATAATTTGTCTTTATCTAATCCACCACCATTCAAATTACCTTGGATGTGTAGATCTTTTAGTTCATTCTGCAATTCATAAAAATCTTTGTGGGTATTACGTACTTTGTCTTTGCAAAAGTTCTGAATAAAAATCTTGATTCTTAATTTTGTGCTCTCCCACCACTCTATGACAGTAGAATAAAACGGTTTCATAGTTACACAGCCCTGGAAAAAATACCTAAATCTTGTCTCAAAAGTTGTGTCATGTAAAATGCCGTTATTAATTTTCCAATACCCTTTTCCAAATTCAATTGTTTTTAATTCTACTGTCACGGACAGGCAGCTGTGGTCCGAATAGAATACCGGAGTGACGCGCGCAGAGGACACACCGAGTCCACGCGGAGCAAACAGATAATCTATTCGGCTCCTCGCGCCCCTGCTGTTTTCCCAAGTGAAACCTGTAGCATCCGCGTGCTCCACTCTATACGTATCAACCAAATTATATTTACCTATTAAACTTTTTACAAGATGCCCTCCTAGATTACCTCGGTCGTATGATACATTAAAATCTCCCCCCATAAACACCTGTCTGTTTGTCATAAAAATAGCGTCTAGGTCGTTAAGCATTTCCCTCCTTTCCTTGGGTGTCGATGGTGCATACACGTTAATAAATCTAAAACATTTACCCCTCCAATCGATATCTACTATTAAAACCCTCCCGTGTACAGCCGAAAAACTCCCTACTATTTTTAAATCCCTATTCCCACATAGCACCCCAACCCCTGTAGAATGCACCCCGCCTACACTCCACCTCGACTCTCCCTGAACCCATTCCTGCGTAAACCTCTCCACGTCATTTTGATCTTTTAAATGTACTTCTTGTAAAAAACACACAGAGAAGCAAATGGAGGACAAATGGGAAAAAACAGTCGCCCTTTTAACTGGGTTCCTAAGCCCTCTAACATTTATGCTAGCTAGGTTTACAAAAGACGACATGGGATAAGGAGGGAAACGGACTACTATCTAAAATATGACATTTTTCCATACTCACTTTAAATACATCTCCTCGTTAGGAGGCCTATCCGGGAAACGGTGGTCTCCAGCGGGAGGACTGTCCACAAGGATCTTGGTTGGGAAAACCCTTTCCTCCTCCATCTGTGTGGGCGCTGGAACACCGCTGGGTGCCAGACCGCTGCTGTCGATGGAGCTGCCTGACGGGGAAAGCAGAGTCTCCTCTGCGCTGCCCGGGTTTCCCTCGCCTTTCTCCTCAGACCTCCCGCTTTCCAAAACACTGAAACGGTTTCCCCCCAGAGCAGACTTCTCCGTCGCCTCCATGCTGATGAGTGGGGAAACAGGGCTCATCTGCTTCCTCTTCACCGAGCACTTCCTCCTCTCTCTCACCGTTGTCCAGCTCTCCTGAGCCGAGGGCGCGGTGGGCTCTCCCTTCTCCCCCTCCACGTCTCACTCCCGCTCTCCTCGGACCCTCGCAGTTCTCTCTCCATCACCAGCTCCTCCACCACCTCCTCAATGGCGCGTAGTTCCATTCCTTCTCCCTTGTCTGGTATTTTCCCGCTCTCTGGTCTTTTGTCGCTCTCCGCTCTTTTCCCGCTCACCGCTCTGGCGTAAGAGGGGGCTGCCTTCGGGCAGTGACGGAACAGGTGGTCCTCTGAGTTGCACAGACTGCAGCGCTTGGGCACGGTGCAATCTCTCATTATATGGCCCAGAGTCCCACAGTTTCTGCACCTTGTCTGGGTGCAGGCATCAGCGAGGTGCCCGTAGGTGCTGCACTTCCTGCAGAAACGAGGCTGACCAGCATACATAAGGTAGCCCCTGTCTGCTCCGATGGAAAAAGAAGCGGGTGGATGGCGGTAGCCATCATGGCCGCTCTCGTCCTCCTTTAGCAGCACACGAAACTGCCTCTTCCCTGTCCAGATGCCCAGGGCGTCCTTAATGTCTCTCACTCCTGGCAAGATGGTCACGTACCGGCTGAGGTAGCACACTAATGTTTCTTCTGTGACCCATGGGTTGAACATGTGCACCGTTAGCACCCTCATGTTGTGCCTGCACAGGGACTCCACTTGAAACGCACTGAGGGCGGGTGCTGTCGCGTTCGCGCGGAAAAGCCCTCTCACCTCCTCCAGCCTGGTGATGGTGTAGAACGACACGTCGTAAAACTTCTCCGGTGTGTTCTGTTGCAGGCAGTGAACGTCGTCTGCTGTCAGGCGTAGCGGTCCAAAAAGAACTTCTTTCCCAAAACGAAATCTCTCCATCAAACTATCATTTCCGGTCCATTGAAAACGCAACGTGTTCTTCAGTCCAGCGGCTGCTGACTGTGATGTGGCCGATGTCGACATCGCACCTCCTTGTGGATCCCGCGGGTACTTCTCGCGATCTTTTTCTTGATCTTAGCCAAAAGGCCGAGAAGCGATACCGCAATGCTTTCGGGAGGAAGGTGCCGTTCTCAGACACGTCAAATCTGGAAACGCTTACAGCAAAATGAGCTCTGTAAACTTTACATCAAATATCAAAGATTATGATGCTGTTAAAAAATGGTGGCATAGATCGGGATTTGATCAACGTCGGGAAAAGACACTTTTCACTGATACAATGTAACACATTGGTAGGATACAAAGTCACGCGTTCATCCGCCCTCCAATCGGAAACTAGACAAATCCTTATTGAGTTAAAACCAGATTTACAGCTAAATTGGAATAATCTATCAAATACGGGTGGGAGAAACAATTTGCAGATAATAATATTGACATAACATTTTATCTTTTATAAAATATCTCAGGAAGCGTTGATGCCACAAGGGAACAAAACAAATTGTCCACTTGGTGGCGCCAGACTTCCACCGACCGTCGCCTTGTACAAGCAGTTCTATGTTGTCAATAAAATACACTTGAATGTTGAACCACTTGACTTCAATACATACATCATCAACGCAAAAATAGCCTATGTATTTTTTAATCTGTCTGTAGAGCCTTGTATGATAAGGCCATTGTGAGGAGGCCTTTATATATGTTATACCAGACACTGCTGTCGGGGATGCCATCCAGCACCCTGTCCATCAAACGCTCAAAAGTAGCTGGAGCGTTGCACAGGCCAAAACACAGGACCTTGAACTGCCAGTGTCCTCTGTTAGTGGAGAACACAGTTTTGGCTCTGGCCTCTGGGGAGAGGGGCACCTGCCAGTAGCCACTAAAATGAGCTAACAGTTCAAACTGAGCATGAAAAGCTTCCCAATCCGCCTTACCGGAATACTTCGGGGTCTTAACAGCTAGGGACGCAGCTGGGAACCGGGCGCCGCCATTTTGCATTCGCTCTGCATTCGCTCTGCAGGTAGTATAACTTTTATAACTTTTCATTACATTTCATTATAGTACAACGATTTAATTTGTCCAACCTTAGCAATTTCTTCTTAACTAGCTACATAGCCGTCTGTGTATCAAAGATAACTGCGTAATTATCGTATTTCGTCGTCTCGTTGTCCACTGCTATCTGCCCAGCAGCTAGCAAACGCCCACCGTCTACCGAATAGTAGTATAACTTTTCATTACATTTCATTATAGTACAACGGTCTGATTTTCATTTTCATTACAGTACAACGGTTTGATTTGTTTGATCTTAGCTAGCTACATAGCCGTCTTTTATCAAACATAATTGCGTCGTTATTGAGGTTCGCTAGCGAGCTATTTTCGTTCGAAATTAACGCAACGTAGCCAACACTGCTAGCTAGCCAGCTTGCCACCGAAGAGCATTGTAGAAACGATTACAATACAACGGAACGACTTGTTTTGTGTAGTGTTAGCTAGCTACATAGTTTTCTTTGCTAGCTTTGTATCTAAGATAATTGTGTAACTTTGAGTAATTATCGGTTAGCTAGCCAGCTAGTTTCGCCTGCCGCGCTGCCGTCCTCCTACCTAGCCAACACTGCTAGCTAACACTGCTAGCTGGCCAACTTCTACCGAATAGCAGCACTGTAGGAACTTACATTACAACGGAACGACTTGATTAGCGTAGTGTTAGCTAGTTGTCTTTGCTGTCCTTGTATCCATGATAATTGTGTAGTTTAGAGAAACTTAGAGAAACTGTCGAGGTCACCTAGCCAGCTTCACTTTCAACAACGCAGCTACTGCTAGCCAGGCTACTTCACCAGCCAGCAGTACTATATCATTTTAGTCAATAAGATTTTTAATTTTATTGATTTTTTGCTACGTAAGCTTAACTTTCTGAACATTCGAGACGTGTAGCCCACTTGTCATTCTAATCTCCTTTGCTTTAGCGTAGCCTCTTCTGTAGCCTGTCAAATATGTGTCTGTCTATCCCTGTTCTCTCCTCTCTGCACAGACCATACAAACGCCTCACACCGCGTGGCCGCGCCCACCCTAACCTGGTGGTCCCAGCCCGCACGACCCACGTGGAGTTCCAGGTCTCCGGTAGCCTCTGGAACTGCCGATCCGCGGCCAACAAGGCAGAGCTCATCTCAGCCTATGCGTCCCTCCAGTCCCTCGACTTCTTGGCACTGACGGAAACATGGCTCACCACAGATAACACTGCTACTCCTACTGCTCTCTCTTCGTCTGCCCACGTGTTCTCGCACACCCCGAGAGCTTCTGGTCAGCGGGGTGGTGGCACCGGGATCCTCATCTCTCCCAAGTGGTCATTCTCTCTTTCTCCCCTTACCCATCTGTCTATCGCCTCCTTTGAATTCCATGCTGTCACAGTTACCAGCCCTTTCAAGCTTAACATCCTTATCATTTATCGCCCTCCAGGTTCCCTTGGAGAGTTCATCAATGAGCTTGATGCCTTGATAAGCTCCTTTCCTGAGGACGGCTCACCTCTCACAGTTCTGGGTGACTTTAACCTCCCCATGTCTACCTTTGACTCATTCCTCTCCGCCTCCTTCTTTCCACTCCTCTCCTCTTTTGACCTCACCCTCTCACCTTCCCCCCCTACTCACAAGGCAGGCAATACGCTTGACCTCATCTTTACTAGATGCTGTTCTTCCACTAACCTCATTGCAACTCCCCTCCAAGTCTCCGACCACTACCTTGTATCCTTTTCCCTCTCGCTCTCATCCAACACTTCCCACACTGCCCCTACTCGGATGGTATCGCGCCGTCCCAACCTTCGCTCTCTCTCCCCCGCTACTCTCTCCTCTTCCATCCTATCATCTCTTCCCTCTGCCCAAACCTTCTCCAACCTATCTCCTGATTCTGCCTCCTCAACCCTCCTCTCCTCCCTTTCTGCATCCTTTGACTCTCTATGTCCCCTATCCTCCAGGCCGGCTCGGTCCTCCCCTCCCGCTCCGTGGCTCGACGACTCATTGCGAGCTCACAGAACAGGGCTCCGGGCAGCCGAGCGGAAATGGAGGAAAACTCGCCTCCCTGCGGACCTGGCATCCTTTCACTCCCTCCTCTCTACATTTTCCTCTTCTGTCTCTGCTGCTAAAGCCACTTTCTACCACTCTAAATTCCAAGCATCTGCCTCTAACCCTAGGAAGCTCTTTGCCACCTTCTCCTCCCTCCTGAATCCTCCTCCCCCTCCCCCCCCCCCTCCTCCCTCTCTGCAGACGACTTCGTCAACCATTTTGAAAAGAAGGTCGACGACATCCGATCCTCGTTTGCTAAGTCAAACGACACCGCTGGTTCTGCTCACACTGCCCTACCCTGTGCTTTGACCTCTTTCTCTCCTCTCTCTCCAGATGAAATCTCGCGTCTTGTGACGGCCGGCCGCCCAACAACCTGCCCGCTTGACCCTATCCCCTCCTCTCTTCTCCAGACCATTTCCGGAGACCTTCTCCCTTACCTCACCTCGCTCATCAACTCATCCCTGACCGCTGGCTACGTCCCTTCCGTCTTCAAGAGAGCGAGAGTTGCACCCCTTCTGAAAAAACCTACACTCGATCCCTCCGATGTCAACAACTACAGACCAGTATCCCTTCTTTCTTTTCTCTCCAAAACTCTTGAACGTGCCGTCCTTGGCCAGCTCTCCTGCTATCTCTCTCAGAATGACCTTCTTGATCCAAATCAGTCAGGTTTCAAGACTAGTCACTCAACTGAGACTGCTCTTCTCTGTATCACGGAGGCGCTCCGCACTGCTAAAGCTAACTCTCTTTCCTCTGCTCTCATCCTTCTAGACCTATCGGCTGCCTTCGATACTGTGAACCATCAGATCCTCCTCTCCACCCTCTCCGAGTTGGGCATCTCCGGCGCGGCCCACGCTTGGATTGCGTCCTACCTGACAGGTCGCTCCTACCAGGTGGCGTGGCGAGAATCTGTCTCCTCACCACGCGCTCTCACCACTGGTGTCCCCCAGGGCTCTGTTCTAGGCCCTCTCCTATTCTCGCTATACACCAAGTCACTTGGCTCTGTCATAACCTCACATGGTCTCTCCTATCATTGCTATGCAGACGACACACAACTAATCTTCTCCTTTCCCCCTTCTGATGACCAGGTGGCGAATCGCATCTCTGCATGTCTGGCAGACATATCAGTGTGGATGACGGATCACCACCTCAAGCTGAACCTCGGCAAGACGGAGCTGCTCTTCCTCCCGGGGAAGGACTGCCCGTTCCATGATCTCGCCATCACGGTTGACAACTCCATTGTGTCCTCCTCCCAGAGCGCTAAGAACCTTGGCGTGATCCTGGACAACACCCTGTCGTTCTCAACTAACATCAAGGCGGTGGCCCGTTCCTGTAGGTTCATGCTCTACAACATCCGCAGAGTACGACCCTGCCTCACACAGGAAGCGGCGCAGGTCCTAATCCAGGCACTTGTCATCTCCCGTCTGGATTACTGCAACTCGCTGTTGGCTGGGCTCCCTGCCTGTGCCATCAAACCCCTACAACTCATCCAGAACGCCGCAGCCCGTCTGGTGTTCAACCTTCCCAAGTTCTCTCACGTCACCCCGCTCCTCCGCTCTCTCCACTGGCTTCCAGTTGAAGCTCGCATCCGCTACAAGACCATGGTGCTTGCCTACGGAGCTGTGAGGGGAACGGCACCTCAGTACCTTCAGGCTCTGATCAGGCCCTACACCCAAACAAGGGCACTGCGTTCATCCACCTCTGGCCTGCTCGCCTCCCTACCACTGAGGAAGTACAGTTCCCGCTCAGCCCAGTCAAAACTGTTCGCTGCTCTGGCACCCCAATGGTGGAACAAACTCCCTCACGACGCCAGGACAGCGGAGTCAATCACCACCTTCCGGAGACACCTGAAACCCCACCTCTTCAAGGAATACCTAGGATAGGATAAAGCAATCCTTCTGCCCCCCCCCCCCCCCTTAAAAGATTTAGATGCACTATTGTAAAGTGGCTGTTCCACTGGATGTCATTAGGTGAATGCACCAATTTGTAAGTCGCTCTGGATAAGAGCGTCTGCTAAATGACTTAAATGTAAATGTAAATGTAATGTTTGTTTACATCCTGAGCCCCAGATTCCTCATCGACGTCACACCTTCGGTCCGCCCACCAGAATCGGCGCGAAGCAGTCGACAAAGCGCTCATGCCCGCTTCAGCCGCCATCACTCTAATGTCCTCCCTCAAGCGGCCTCTGGGCTCCGACGCCCTGGCGATCTCCTCAGCCAGACCCACCGACGTCCATTCACACGTACCTCATTGGCCATAATCGTCCCCTACCTCCACCTTCACTTTCGGATTCCCTCGAAGCATTTTCAACCCCGTTCTCACCTACGGTAGCTAGCCACAGAAGTCAGCTAGCTAGCTGGCTAACTTTTATCGACGTTTTTACTTCTGACACCAATGTAATGACCTGACTAGATCATAAAGGAACAATTATCCAGACAGAGGTTTGAGTTTACGAATTGACGGTTTATTGACCTAACTTTACACAGGCTACTGTTTGGCCGTAGCCCACGCCAAATAAATGAAAGCTAACCCACAAAACAACCGTGACCTTCTCTTGTGAAGCCCAGACGAAAGAGGGAGAACAAAGGGTGAACCTGGTCTTAACTTCCAATGCTCCACCCCCCTGCCCAACCCCCCTCCACGCCACTCCGCCAACCACCACGATGCCCGGCATCAGAACATTCCAGGCATTCCCGTGATTGGCAGATAGCAGGTTGATTGACATGTCGGACCCCGCGAACACTGTGTACTGGTCAGTACAACACAACCACCTAGTATGATATATTACGTTTGACTGCTTTAGTATTATATGCTACGTTAGGTTACACTGTAAAAAAGAAAATATATATATATATATATATATATTTAGTAACTGGTTCCACAGCCATTTTTTAGTTTACTCAACTTTTCAGTCAAAGTGTTACCTGAACTTAACATTTTTAGTTCACTCAACTTTTAGTGGGCCCAAGCTGCAAGCTCGAGAAAATCAAGGCTAGTGAAACACACAGTGCTGTTAACAAACGTTTTCAACTTACATATTTCACACACAACAACATTGTGGATGTTTGTTGATGCAGTAAATGATATTCAACATGTCCTCATCTGGGATTTGAACTCACAACCTCTTGGTTCTCAGTATTATGATCTTCCTCCAACGCCATCAGGTCTTAGTCAATTATCAAGTAATCTGACTATTCTCTCATCATTGGTTTGATTTACCTATTGACTTATTATTATTTCAGTTTTTTTTGTTTTATTGTTACTCCTTAAATCACTATAATAAATCAAAAATGTTTTTTTTGGAGTGTCCTTTGACAGGTGAAATCAGTCATTGACTCAGACATGGTGGCGTAGCAGGAATATAGTAATACTGTGAACCAAGAGGTTGTGAGTTCAAATCCCAGGTGAGGACATGTTGAATAATAATTACTATGAACATGCACAATGTCAACGTGAGTTGAAAACTTTGTATTTAAAATATCTATTTGAATGTGTGGGTGTCCCTAGCCTAAGTTCTCAAGTTTGGACCAACTTAAAACTTTAAGTTCTGTAAACACTTTGATCAAAAAGTTGAGTAAACAAAAAAAATGCTGTGAAACCAGTTACTTAATAATAAGTTGAATTAAATATATATATAAAAAAGGGTTAGGAGTTGTTAAGTTAGGTTATAGGGTTAAGGTTATGGTTGGTGTTAGCTAACATGCTAAGTTATAGGGTTAAGGTTATGGTTGGTGTTAGCTAACATGCTAAGTTATAGGGTTAAGGTTATGGTTGGTGTTAGCTAACATGCTAAGTTATAGGGCTAAGGTTATGGTTGGTGTTAGCTAACATGCTAAGTTATACGGTTAAGGTTACGGTTGGTGTTAGCTAACATGCTAAGTTATAGGGTTAAGGTTACGGTTGGTGTTAGCTAACATGCTAAGTTATAGGGTTAAGGTTACAGTTGGTGTTAGCTAACATGCTAAGTTATAGGGTTAAGGTTGGTGTTAGCTAACATGCTAAGTTATAGGGTTAAGGTTACGGTTGGCGTTAGCTAACATGCTAAGTTATAGGGTTACGGTTGGTGTTAGCTAACATGCTAAGTTATAGGGCTAAGGTTATGGTTGGTGTTAGCTAACATGCTAAGTTATACGGTTAAGGTTACGGTTGGTGTTAGCTAACATGCTAAGTTATAGGGTTAAGGTTACGGTTGGTGTTAGCTAACATGCTAAATTATAGGGTTAAGGTTGGTGTTAGCTAACATGCTAAGTTATAGGGTTAAGGTTACGGTTGGCGTTAGCTAACATGCTAAGTTATAGGGTTACGGTTGGTGTTAGCTAACATGCTAAGTTATACGGTTAAGGTTACGGTTGGTGTTAGCTAACATGCTAAGTTATAGGGCTAAGGTTATGGTTGGTGTTAGCTAACATGCTAAGTTATACGGTTAAGGTTACGGTTGGTGTTAGCTAACATGCTAAGTTATAGGGTTAAGGTTACGGTTGGTGTTAGCTAACATGCTAAGTTATAGGGTTAAGGTTGGTGTTAGCTAACATGCTAAGTTATAGGGTTAAGGTTATGGTTGGTGTTAGCTAACATGCTAAGTTATAGGGTTAAGGTTGGTGTTAGCTAACATGCTAAGTAGTAAGTCGTTTCAAAGTTGCTAAAGTTGTCCGTGATGAGATTCAAAACATGCAACCTTTAGATTGACATTCGCGTTATACGGAAACACATCCATCCCGAACAACCACCGTCTTTTAGTTTTTGCCTTAAGTAACCTACTGTTATGCCAAAGGTAACATATCATATCATATCCAACTTTCTCCTCTTCCTCATCTTCTTTTGTTTCCTCCTCTCAACTCATTTATTTAACTAGGCAAGTCAGTTAAGAACAAATTCTTATTTACAACGACAGCCTACCGACCGGGCCAAACCCGGACGACACTGAGCCAATTGTGCACCGCACTACGGGACTCCCAATCACGGCCGGTTGTGATACAGACTGGAATCCATCCAGGGTGTCTGTAGTGACGCCTCTAGCACTGAGATGCAGTGCCTTAGACCGCTGTGCCGCTCGGGAGCCCAACAATGCCAAATCACTTATCTACCAATTTAAATCAACCTTTAAGTATCATTTATCTTCTATTCCCTGAACATCCAAACATAAAGGTGGATAAGAGATATTATGCTTTCAGACAGGCTGTGTCCTGCAAATCTGTGCTTTTATCTGGGAGATATTGAATCTCTCTTGTCTTACTAATAACTTTTAGAATTCGAATTGAATGGAGAAGCAGCCTAAATCCTCTTGATTTTTATCACCTTAGTTTTATCTCGTGTGAAGTTTCAGAAGCATGTGATTGTAACTGAGATATCCAAGATGTCTGTGGATTGACCAATAGCTTGGCTACTCAATGAAGACAAACATTGTGTTACTGTACTAAGATTACCACAAGTGCTTGTGAATGTAAAAAAATCTTTCTTGAAGAACTATTTCTTCACAATTTTTTTTACAGAAGGACGTTCAGAGAACAACCAGCCCATTGTTGGACCAGGCTGTATTCTCCCTTTCTACTGGTTCTGTTATGATGGGTTCATAAAGACTGTTATTCAGGAACTGTCAGGTGTAACAGACTGTCTCAAAGGAGAGTACCACTTTGCAGGTGTAGCAGACTGTCTGAGGAGAGTACCACTTTGCAGGTGTAGCAGACTGTCTGAGGAGAGTACCACTTTGCAGGTGTAGCAGACTGTCTGAGGAGAGTACCACCTCCAGCAGGCCACAAATGTGCATGTGTCTGCTCAAACGTTCAGAAACAGACTCCATGAGGGTGGTGTGAGGGCCCAACGTCCACAGGTGGTGGTTGTGCTTACAGCCCAACACCGTGCAGGACGTTTGGCATTTGCCAGAGAACACCAAGATTGGCAAATTCGCCACTGGCGCCCTGTGCTCTTCACAGATGAAAGCAGGTTCACACTGAGCACATGAGCACATGACAGACGTGACAGAGTCTGGAGACGCCGTGGAGAACGTTCTGCTGCCTGCAACATCCTCCAGCATGACCGGTTTGGCGGTGGGTCAGTCATGGTGTGGGATGGCATTTCTTTGGGGGGCCGCACAGCCCTCCATGTGCTCGCCAGAGGTAGCCTGACTGCCATTAGGTACCGAGATGAGATCCTCAGACCCCTTGTGAGACCATATGCTGGTGCGGTTGGCCCTGGGTTCCTCCTAATGCAAGACAATGCTAGACCTCATGTGGCTGGAGTGTGTCAGCAGTTCCTGCAAGAGGAAGGCATTGATGCTATGAACTGGCCCGCCCGTTCCCCAGACCTGAATCCAATTGAGCACATCTGGGACATCATGTCTCGCTCCATCCACCAACGCCACGTTGCACCACAGACTGTCCAGGAGTTGGCGGATGCTTTAGTCCAGGTCTGGGAGGAGATGCCTCAGGAGACCATCCGCCACCTCATCAGGAGCATGCCCAGGCGTTGTAGGGAGGTCATACAGGCACGTGGAGGCCACACACACTACTGAGCCTCATTTTGACTTGTTTTAAGGACATTACATCAAAGTTGGATCAGCCTGTAGTGACTGACTCCAAATCCAGACCTCCATGGGTTGATAAATTTGATTTCCATTTATAATTTTTGTGTGTTTTTGTTGTCAGCACATTCAACTATGTAAAGAAAAAAGTATTTAATAAGAATATTTCATTCATTCAGATCTAGGATGTGTTATTTTAGTGTTCCCTTTATTTTTTTGAGCAGTGTACATTACAGTCGACGTCCTACCTCCTTCATACACTCAGCAGCAGCTACCGACACAGCAGTAATTTGCTGATGTGGTTATTTTACCAGCAGCTCAGAGAAAACATGGAACAGGATGACAGATCATTTCGCAATAAATGCCCTTTTAGACAGCTAGACCAAACAGGAGGCTACAGCTGCTGAGGGGACTTGTGTTTATATAGGGTTGATTCTATGCACGCGCAAACACACACACAGTCTCACTGTCATCAGAGTTAACCCCGTGAGTACTGCGTTAACCCCGTGAGTCCTGCGTTAACCCCAGTGAGTCCTGCGTTAACCCCAGTGAGTCCTGCGTTAACCCCGTGAGTCCTGCGTTAATCTATTTGTTAGCCCGTGAGTACTGTGTTAACCCGTGAGTACTGTGTTAACCCGTGAGTACTGTGTTAACCCGTGAGTACTGTGTTAACCCGTGAGTACTGTGTTAACCCGTGAGTACTGTGTTAACCCGTGAGTACTGTGTTAACCCGTGAGTACTGTGTTAACCCGTGAGTACTGTGTTAACCCGTGAGTACTGTGTTAACCCGTGAGTACTGTGTTAACCCGTGAGTACTGTGTTAACCCATGAGTACTGTGTTAACCCATGAGTACTGTGTTAACCCGTGAGTACTGTGTTAACCCGTGAGTACTGTGTTAACCCGTGAGTACTGTGTTAACCCATGAGTACTGTGTTAACCCATTTAATCTAGGAGTTAAACTATGAGTACTGTGTTCACCTGTGAGTACCTACGCAACTCACTCAACAGAACCTGTCTCTGTACAATGTTAACTTGTACTTTGACTATATGTGTTGACTACAGAGAGAGGTTTATGTAAAAGACTTGCTGTCATAGATCTCACTCACCAGAGTCGTGATCTGTCTCAGTGTCTCCAGTGTGAAGGCTGCTAGCCAGAGAGGATCTCCAGTACGAGGAGTTGCTCAGACAGTGTCGCGGCAGGTTCTGGGGCAGGAAATTCTGCCTGCCTCTCCTGGTCCTGATGGAGCCTGGGTCTGCGTCCTCTTCCAGCAGGGTCTGGGGCAGGACATTCTGCCTGCCTCTCCTGGTCCTGATGGAGCCTGGGTCTGCGTCCTCCTCCAGCAGGGTCTGGGGCAGGACATTCTGCCTGCCTCTCCTGGTCTTGATGGAGCCTGGGTCTGCGTCCTCCTCCAGCAGGGTCTGGGGCAGGACATTCTGCCTGCCTCTCCTGGTCTTGATGGAGCCTGGGTCTGCGTCCTCCTCCAGCAGGGTCTGGGGCAGGACATTCTGCCTGCCTCTCCTGGTACGTATGGAGCCTGGGTCTGCGTCCTCCTCCAGCAGGGTCTGGGGCAGGACATTCTGCCTGCCTCTCCTGGTCCTGATGGAGCCTGGGTCTGCGTCCTCCTCCAGCAGGGGCTGCTGACTCTCCTGAAGACATGACCCTAAAAGGGAGGGGTCACAACCCACGTCCATGTCAGTATAAAAACAACCAATCAACAATCGAATATATTTGGAAAGTCAAACAGTTAGTAGATCGGAATAATGCTGCCCTGGTCTTTTCTCTGCTTCTCATGTTGCTGGCAGCTGGGCTGGACCTCATCCATTTTTAAAACCACCTGTTTAAGATTCCTCAGCTGGACCTCATCCATTTTTTAAACCACCTGTTTAAGATTCCTCAGCTGGACCTCATCCATTGTAAAACCATCTGTTTAAGATTCCTCAGCTGGACCTCATCCATTTTTAAAACCACCTGTTTAAGATTCCTCAGCTGGACCTCATCCATTTTTAAAACCACCTGTTTAAGATTCCTCAGCTGGACCTCATCCATTTTAAAACCACCTGTTTAAGATTCCTCAGCTGGACCTCATCCATTTTTAAAACCACCTGTTTAAGATTCCTCAGCTGGGCCTCATCCATTTTAAACCACCTGTTTAAGATTCCTCAGCACGCTGATAACAGACTGCTGATCCTTGACACTAATGGAGGCCCTGGTTTTATCAGGGTGCGGAGTCCCAAAGCATATCAGAGTAGTAGTGGTGATCTAGGATCAGTTCTTCCTTTTAGCTCGTCATTATACGGACAGGGGGGGGGACCTGATCCTAGATCAGCACTCCTACTGTTAAAAGCTTAGTGAATACGAGCCCTGGATTTTTATCAGGCTTCCAAAAGCAATTCTTTATGGGATACATGAATAAATAAGTACAGCAATCTTTCCCGCTGATCAAATATTTAGAAGGCTTACAATTAAATCAATTAGCCACTTCTAATAACTACTTCCTAAACTGCCTGGGTCGGCTAATCAAGATGGTGGTGGTGGTGTTGCTGTAAGGCGTGTGATTGCAGTATAAGTGGTACAATTTGGAGACAAGATTTACAGTATACTAATAGACTGAGAAGCCACATCGTTATAGCTGGGTACTTCTACTGTCTTATCCGGTGTCCTGTGTGAATTTAAGTATGCTCTCTCTAATTCTCTCTTTTTTTCTCTCTCTCGGAGGACCTGAGCCCTAGGACCATGCGTCAGGACTACCTGGCATGATGACTCCTTGCTGTCCCCAGTCCACCTGGCCATGCTGCTGCTCCAGTTTCAACTGTTCTGCCTGCGGCTATGGAACCCTGACCTGTTCACCGGACGTGCTACCTGTCCCAGACCTGCTGTTTTCAACTCTCTAGAGACCACAGGAGTGGTAGAGATACTCTTAATGATCGGCTATGAAAAGCCAACTGACATTTACTCCTGAGGTGCTGACTTGCTGCACTCTCGACAACTACTGTGATTATTATTATTTGACCATGCTTGTCCCTTATGAACATTTTGAACATCTTGGCCATGTTCTGTTATAATCTCCACCCGAAACAGCCAGAAGAGGACTGGCCACCCCTCATAGCCTGGTTCCTTTCTAGGTTTCTTCCTTGGTTTTGGCCTTTCTAGGGAGTTTTTCCTAGCCACCGTGCTTCTACACCTGCATTGCTTGCTGTTTGGGGTTTTAGGCTGGGTTTCTGTACAGCACTTTGAGATATCAGCTGATGTACGAAGGGCTATATAAATAAATTTGATTTGATTTGACAAACCAGGCCACCTCAGAGATCACCCTCTCTGGCAACATAGCATTCCGTCTCCCACAGACCTAAATAGAAGCATTGATTTAATCTTTGTCTGTGTCCTTGGCTCCTGTTCTAGTTTGTTAGGTCATTTCAGTCCCAAATTAAATAGTCAATCACACAGGCACACTCACCAGTTACCACACATACACACACCTCTCCGCTGTACTGTGGGGGGAAATGCCATCCATCAAGATATTAGGTCACGTGAAGTCTGATCTTACTGTATCTGAATGTATGGGATGGAATCTGGATGTACCTGGACATATGGGATGGAATCTGGATGTACCTGGACGTATGGGATGGAATCTGGATGTACCTAGACGTATGGGATGGAATCTGGACGTACCTGGACGTATGAGATGGAATCTGAATGTACCTGGACGTATGGGATGGAATCTGGATGTACCTGGACGTATGGGATGGAATCTGGACGTATGGGATGGAATCTGGACGTACCTGGACATATGGGATGGAATCTGGATGTACCTGGATGTATGAGATGGAATCTGGACGTACCTGGACGTATGGGATGGAATCTGGATGTACCTGGACATATGGGATGGAATCTGGATGTACCTGGACGTATGGGATGGAATCTGGATGTACCTGGACATATGGGATGGAATCTGGATGTACCTGGACATATGGGATGGAATCTGGATGTACCTGGACATATGGGATGGAATCTGGATGTACCTGGACATATGGGATGGGATCTGGACGTATGGGATGGAATCTGGATGTACCTGGACGTATGGGATGGAATCTGAATGTACCTGGACGTATGGGATGGAATCTGAATGTACCTGGACATATGGGATGGAATCTGGATGTACCTGGACATATGGGATGGAATCTGGATGTACCTGGACGTATGGGATGGAATCTGAATGTACCTGGACGTATGAGATGGAATCTGGACGTATGGGATGGAATCTGGATGTACCTGGACATATGGGATGGAATCTGGATGTACCTGGACGTATGGGATGGAATCTGAATGTACCTGGACGTATGAGATGGAATCTGGACGTATGGGATGGAATCTGGATGTACCTGGACATATGGGATGGAATCTGGATGTACCCGGACTAATGAGATGGAATCTGGACGTATGGGATGGAATCTGGACGTACCTGGACGTATGGGATGGAATCTGGACGTATGGGATGGAATCTAGATGTACCTGGACGTATGGGATAGAATCTGGATGTACCTGGACGTATGGGATAGAATCTGGATGTACCTGGACGTATGGGATGGAATCTAGATGTACCTGGACGTATGGGATGGAATCTGGATGTACCTGGACGTATGAGATGGAATCTGGATGTACCTGGACGTATGAGATGGAATCTGGACGTATGGGATGGAATCTGGATGTATGGGATGGAATCTGGACGTACCTGGACGTATGGGATGGAATCTGGATGTACCTGGACGTATGGGATGGAATCTGGATGTACCTGGACATATGGGATGGAATCTGGATGTACCTGGACATATGGGATGGAATCTGGACGTATGGGATGGAATCTGGATGTACCTGGACGTATGGGATGGAATCTGAATGTATGGGATGGAATCTGGACGTATGGGATGGAATCTGGATGTACCTGGACGTATGGGATGGAATCTGGATGTACCTGGACGTATGGGATGGAATCTGGATGTACCTGGACGTATGGGATGGAATCTGAATGTATGGGATGGAATCTGGACGTACCTGGACGTATGGGTGAATACTTGAGTGAATACTTGGTGTAAGAACCATAAGTCTCCCACTCCCCTGAGTGAATACTTGGTGGAAGAACCATAAGTCTCCACCCCCCCTGAGTGAATACTTGGTGGAAGAACCATAAGTCTCCACCCCCCTGAGTGAATACTTGGTGGAAGAACCATAAGTCTCCACCCCCCCTGAGTGAATACTTGGTGGAAGAACCATAAGTCTCCACCCCCCTGAGTGAATACTTGGTGGAAGAACCATAAGTCTCCACCCCCCCTGAGTGAATACTTGGTGGAAGAACCATAAGTCTCCACCCCCCTGAGTGAATACTTGGTGGAAGAACCATAAGTCTCCCCCCCCCCCCCCCCTGAGTGAATACTTGGTTACAGCTGTGAATCATTTTTATGAAGATTTTACCAAACTCTTAGGGCAACATATATCCATTGTTTTTGTCAAAATTGCTCAAACTCAGTACATTTGGAATCGCCGATGGAAAGCAATATTCAAACATCGTCTTATTTATTTTTTTTAAAGCAGATTTAAAATCAGGACGGAGACTGGACCATTCAGGATCACTCAACACATCTTGGAAAGTCATTCGGGTGTATCTTTGGCATAAAAATGTGTAAATATCTCTCTGAAAAATAAACTGTATCCCAAGGTTAGATTTTCAGAAGACTTGAGGCAGGTTTTCCTTTAACTTTTTACCTTGACTTTGCTCCTTTCGTATTTATTTAAAATCTTGACAAACTCCCCAGTCTCTGCCGGTGACAAGCATACCCATAACATGATGCTGCCACCAGGGGCGAAAATCTGATATCAACCTTGGAGGGGACAATTACATGAAATTTTCTCAGGAGCAATTCCTGAGGGGGACACCAAAAGTAGTGCTGTAACACATAGACTATGTTGTAATATGTTAAATGTATATTGAGGGACCATAATCACTACTACTGGATAATTGTTAGGTACAGTAGTTAACTGAAGGGTTGTCCAAACTTGTTTAAATCATTATAATACTACTAATAATAATAGTTATAGCAATGTTCCTTATCAGTGCAGTGTTCCTCTCTCTTGAAACGTTTGCAAGAGTTTGCGGTTCTATAAATTGTGGGTGTGGCTGATATGGTTTTGTGTCATCACTGAGGGAACTGGACGATGCTGTGCCACTGTCCCCTATACTGGTGCTGCTGGCAACAAGGGTGACACCTGGTCCTGCCGTGGCTGTGACACTGTCCTCAAGTCTCTCTCCTTGGCTCTTTCCCTTTCACCACCCTCACTGACTCACAGTCTGTCTCCTAGAAAAGAAATAAGGTGTTTGCTGTACTCCTAACTACCGGTACCCAAAACTACACAATTAATCACAACAGCAATACCATTGCCTTAAACAAATCTTGGTTCAGTCACCAGTTTAAATTGAGAGTGGGGGTATTCATGGCATTTTCCAATTATGTCCCTATTTTACAAATCAAAAAAATTGAGAACCTTTCATAATGTTGCCAAACAAAGACTCAACAAACTTACCTGAGACTCCCTGTCTCTGCCAGTCTGTCCCTGCATATCTGTCCCCAGCTCTGCTGTCTGTGCCATCTGTTGCCTGCTCTGCCTAATGACATCATTGTGAAATATTTCCATTAGCATTTCACTTCTTTCTTATGAACATTTTATCAACTGGTCTTTGAGATATTAGGCTACTAGAGTTCTTACTTTGCGTTTTGGTGTACTGAAAAATACTCTGATGTCCGTCTTTTTACTTTTTTCTGACATTTTTCTACCTGGCTGGCTGGCTGACCGGTCTAGCTGCACACACACATTTACACAACACATGCTGCAACGTTTTGAAATTTTAACATAGTTTGTTTCATATTGGCAGGCTTCCAACAATAGCTGAATTTGCAAAGCTAGCGAGCACCAATTCCGTTTCTGTGGTGTTTGCTATAATCTTTGCTACCTGGTTAAAGGTGAAAAAAATAAAACATTCACTAGCGACAATTTAGCTTTTGCAACGAGACCATTAAATATATTTAAGACAATGGTATAAGAGAGTGTAGTTTTGTTCAGTTTGGACTTCAGTTTATCGCTAACCTTATCACACGGACTTTGAAGCACTACAGCTGCATGCTAATCTTGGAATAAACTGACGATAGCAAATATTCCATCTTTGACGACGCCACATAAATGGAATAGGTACTAGCTAGCTTGATAGTTAATGTTTGCTTTAGTTTGCGCGCTAGCTCTGCAAATTCAGCTAGTGTGTGAACCCTGCAACATGAAAAAAATATATACATTGCTAAGGCGCGATTGACTGGATTACCTCACGTCAGTTACGTACATTGAGTGCCTTTCGGACAGTAGATACGAGCCCTCTATTACCTTGCCAGCTAAAGAACTGGCAGTGGATCAAACCATTGTGAGGCAAAGGGCGGGGGGGGTCGCAATCTTGTGAAATTTAAAAACATGCTATTAAGTGTCTATAATCAGTACAAGTGCTTTCATTGCGTATTATTAATATTATTGAAATTACATAGTTATGTTTACAGTGATATATTGGGGGGGACAAATCATATTTTCCCCAGGATGGGGGGGTCGTGTCCCCCCCCGTCCCCCCTGGGATTTCCGCCTATGGCTGCCACCACAGTACTTGAAAATACAGGAGGGTTTCACACTGTTGTATTGGATAGGACCCAAACCTGTAGTTTTTTAAATTTAGGCCAAAAAGTTGATGTGTTAGCCATGTTGTCTTGCAGTAACGGCCTTGTTGCAAACAGAATGGGTGATTTTACTCAAGGGCACAGACAGTCTGACTGTCAGTGTTTTGCCTGTCTGGCTATCAGTGTTCCATCTGGCTATCAGTGTTCTTTCTGTGATTAAAATGGGTATTTCTGTAGGCTCAGTGCATCTCTACTAATCAGTCATACATGCTGACGCATTCAAGTGTTTCGAGCTCCTGAGAGGAGTTAGATTATATCAAGACTTAGCCGTCGAAGTGAAGTTCGGTAATTGATGTGCCTTGTTATTAACGTGTTCAAGTAAAAAGGAACGTCTACCCCATCATGGCTATTAGTCCAGATCCTACGACCAAAATACGGGCCCGGTGGTTAAACGGATGTGTAAAAGGTGACATGTTGCTTGCTTAGCGAGTACCGGTAC